>NC_073233.2:22692500-22752500 GCF_029281585.2 Gorilla gorilla gorilla
ACCAAAAGACAGATTAGCATTGAATCTAACAGATTGCACTAAAGTAAATATAATTTTTAAATCATTTAAACCGCTTAATCTCATCTCAATCACATCAAATATTTAGAGCAAACATATTTCCATCTTTCATTTAGAGTTTAAATAGGCACAAAGGAGAAAAAAATCTAATTAAATATCTAACAGTAGATATGCTTTTGTAAATTGTCAATGTTTTTCCAAAGTTAACATTTTAAAATTACTGAATCACAATTAGCAAAAATATTTTAAAGCAGTTTTTTATAGTACAGCCATCATGTTCTCACACTGAATAATATGAGAAAGTTTTATCTTCCTGCCCTATCCCCATGATGTAGTTGGCCCACTTTAGCCTTTTGTAATAGTAGATGAGAGACACCGGAATTTAACTGTTGGAACTAGTTACAGTGATAAACAGCAACCACGTGGACATTACAGATAGATGAGAAAAGGCTTTGTTATTTATAGAAACTTAGGCAGCATAAATTCTGTCCAATTGTTTCCTTATTAAACAACTACTGTAAACATTTTAAAAAGAGATTAGTAATCATTTCTAAGAGAGCACTGCCCTACTTGTTTCTGACATTTATTTCCTTCAGATGCCAGAGCTAACTTGAGCTCAACAAGCAGATTATCAGAGGCAACAAATCACCTTCCCATCTAAAAACAGCTAGCACTCTCACTACATTCTTTTGGCAACACATCCTTAAGTAGGGGTGGGAGTGGGGAGAGGGAGTTAGAGAATTGTATTACAAAAGAAAGGAATAGAGATGTGACTTTTACAGGTCTAAGCACAGTTCCACAGTCTCAAGTGAAATTTATGTGAAATTACAACCAACCAACAAAAATCTACCTAAATAGCCACTCTCTGAAGACATCACATTTTATTTCTCATATCCAAGATTAGTACTTGGGGGTCACCGCAGTGAGAGATGACCAGGTCCTACATCTCCTCTGCTTGCACTGTTCCAAGGCTGTCAAAAACCCAGAGCAGGATTATTCTCTACAGTCAAATGTAAACTCACCACCTTGCTTATTTTCTTTTTCTCTTTCTACACATAAACTAATTATTGGCTTATATATGCATTATGGCAGCATCTATTAAAAAAAAGCTCCAGAAATTAGGAAACAAAATTTTAGAAGTTTTAGGTAAGCATGCTAATGGTTTGAAATTCAAGGGGCCAATCATGCTTATTTTCTTTCTTAAATGATTTTCAAATAAGCATGGCCAAATTTATGCAAGAGGGGCTTCTTACCAGGTAAGATACTCAATGGACCCTTCAAATGACATTTCAGATAATTCATCAGGCTAGAAAAATTGCCATATATCATCATTAATGTAATAAACAGTAAATGTTTATTACATTAATATCAGGAATTATTATTTTTAAAAGTCTTGAGCTTCATTTTGTGTACATGCCAGCTTTTACTCAGATCTAGGAGTAAGTAGCAACTTTCAATGCCTTTGGGCAATTGGACATCGTTATTTTATTTCTAAATTTTTACTGACATTTTAAAACTCTCCTTCGTATTTGGAATTTTTAAAATGTTAATCTGGTGTGGTATATAGCTCAATGAAATCTCAAATCATCCTACGTTAAGTGTTTAACACTAAGGAAATAGTCACTATTTCTGGAAAACTCAAATGCTAGAAAAATCTATGTATAGTCCAAATAAATATTTAAATGAAGTTGCCAGTTTTAATGCTGTTATAATGGCTACTACCAACCATTTTATAAAATTCCAAGATTGCATGCTTTGAAGTTTAATGACACTCAACATTTTCTAGACTCTTTAAACACTGAAAAAAATTGTTTTTATTTGTCATTACAGAATATGGAACATAACCTCCATAGCTTATTAATGTCTTCTGAATTGTTTAAGGGGATTTAAAGATATGAGTTAAAAGAATTTCATAATCTTAATTTCAATTTCTCCTTTTCATTTAATAGTAGACATTCATTAGGACCCACACACTGTAATAAATTATAATAATTTCAAACAAGAATTAAATTACTAGGTACCTAGTGAAAGAGCCATTTTTTCTTAGGTACCCTGTAATCTAACTGTCAGATTTAAAATCTATTCCCAATCAACTCTTCACAACATTCACATTTATTCATCTATGTTAAATTAATAAAAGGTGTGAATAATACTGACAAAATTGATCATTATTGTTCATGTAGATTTAGAAAATTATAAGGTAATCTAAAATGTAAAAGGAATTGAGAGAAACTATTAAGGTTCTTATAAATAAATTCATCCTATGCTATTTTTTCAAATCAAGACTGAAAGTTCTACGAGACTTATTTAAATTGACTATACAAGGTATTTGATAAATTGTGCATTTTTAGAGCATAAACCATTTTCATTATTTTTGACAAATACCAGTACAAAGACTCTACTACAGCACTAGGGTTCAACAAATACTTTAGGAAGCTATGCCAAAATGATGTTGCAAAGTAAAACCTAATAGCAATCTGAGATAGTTTATAGCAGTTTGATGAAGAAAAGACACAATCACAAGGGAACATCAAAAGCAGATAGCCATCCGGAAATAAATACCACCCCCCTCATCTTTCCTGTAGATATAGTAATGGAGGTATAATTCTTACCTGGACTACAAAAGAGAAATACAATTCTATTGACTAATGTCCCAAAACAGAACTCCCTTCACAAAACAAGTTTGCACACTTACTCTATTTCCTACCATCTAACCTTGCTGACCCCCTCCTCTTTAACTGGCATCCCTGAAGATAAAGTAAAACATGTCAACATCTGTTCCCATTCACACCGATTTTAATTTACCAAAAGAGCTTTGCTATTTTCAGAGCAGACTCCAGAGCACAATGACAGATTTAGGGCCTTTACTGGGGTTGCATTTCTAGTGTGTCAGCATTTCCTACTCACTAAGAGTAAATTCCAGGGGGTCACAACAAAGGAATAGCTGAAATTCAAACTTCATTATAGAGATTTTTCCCACCCTTACTTATTTCATCACAACTTAAACTACCAACAGGCTATCCTATTCAGTGAGGCATCATTGGTGCTGCACAGTAATTGGACTAAAATTATCTAGTCCTGGGGCAAAGATGAAGGTCCTTTAGGCCCTTCCTATGGAGTTATACATACATAATTACCTCTTCCAGAACTTTATATCTGATTGAAATTTAATCACCATAATATAACATTTTTATAACTTTAAATTTGTAAAATAGTATATGCTTTTTAAAACACTTCCACATCCTTAATGTCTGTTTCATAATTCAATTATAAGTACTGAGTTTTAAGCCACAATTATTCTTTCCAACCTAAGAATTCCATAGTTATGTCTTTTTTAATACCATGCTTTACTCAGACATTTTAAATGTGTATAAAGAAAGTCACTCTCACAACACCCCAGTTTCCCTAGATAATTCAGTTTTTAAGACACAATATGAAGAGCAACTTGGTGAAACAATGCACAAGTTGTGTTGTAATCAAATAACAACTAAGACATGAGCAGCTGAGCAGAAGGAAGATGGGCAACGGAATGCTGTACAGCAATCAGCACTGTTGACTAATCAGAATTTGAGACACTAGAAGGTAATAAGGGTATTATAAAGAATGGCTTATTGAAGGAGCAGCTGTTTATGTGTAGCTCACTGTTTAAATGAGTTCCACTAGATTGCCATGGTATGTTTTGGTGAAAATGTTTAACTCCTTTTAAAATGATCATTAGAGAAGAAACGGCAAGTGGCAAGTTTGGAGATATCAAAACACCAACTAAGATTTAACAGCTTTAGAACAGTTATCTGGGTGGTTTGAAAATGGTAGGAAATGCCCATTTCAATGACCTTTTAAGTCAAAAATACTTAGGTACTCATTCTTCTCTTAAAAACCTTAGAAGTTAGGTCTATTCCACTATCATTACTGGGTAATGTTATGGGCACAAAGATGAAGCAGAAATATAATAGTGGAATCTTCAGAGGATAAGAAAAAGAAAAGGCAGAGTAAAAACACCCATCAGGACAGCCACAAATTAAAGACTGTCTTTGAATTTAAAATGTGTCCATCTTCTCAATAAGCAGAAGGAATAAGATCCTGAATTATATTTCAAAATAAAAGTTTTACATATTTTTGTATTAAATATAATACAAAAGCCACTCTCCTACAATGACTTACAAGAAGTAAATAATTTTTAAAGCAGATGAGAGAGAATGCAAAATAACATTTAATTAACTAATGTTACTTTCATAAAGTAATAATCATCTTATTCAAAACTATTTGTCACACAGTTGTGATAGCTTTGTAATTGGACTGATTTACAGTTTTGTCTTCCTTACTTTCACCCAAGAAGCAATTGTCTACTGTTTCTTCTGCCCCACAAAAAAAATTCCATAAATTACAACATAAATGCACCAAATAATACTTCACTGAATTTATCATAATATAGTATTATGAATATTTCATTTTGACAAGTGTTCGGTAATATTTTTAAGCAGTCAGCAAGTGGTCAAAACTCTGCTATCTTTTGTAACAGTTCACATGTCAAACTGGCAAAGTGCCCATATTGTAAGGCAGAAAAAAAATCTATTTAATGTCTGCCCCACAAGGCGACATGAGGTTTGATTGGCAGAAAGCAGAGAGTGGCTTTTGATCATGTGTCCTAACAAGCAGTTCCAGCTCCTGTCTTTTCAGCTGATGGGCACCACATTACCCATTCAAACAGAAATGACAGACCACTGCACTACTCTCTGGCTCTAGTCACACGCAGTGGGAGCTATGCTGGAGACAGAGTCACTGATTAAATATATCACTTTTTCAAGACAAGCAGGTTGTCTGAATCAAAGTTGGACAGAATAGACTCAACATTATTAAAAGGGGATATAAAACTTGGATTGAGTGATGTTCAGCCAGTTTGCACAGCCTCAGGGATTCCCAGGCTGACAGGGGGAATAAGGAACAGCAGAACTCATAAAACAGGGTCAGAAATTAGCTGTGACACCTTGGCTATTTTCCCATCACTTTAGGACCACTGGGTTTCAAAATTCTGGAGTCTCTTTTTCACTTTTTTACTTTCTTTTTCTTTAAATGAATTCAGTAGAGGCAGAAAAACACATAAAAGCATGATTACTGCAGTTTGTCAATTATAGTCTTAAAGGGAATAAAATACTGGATGCAAACCCTTTGCGTCTTATTTTAAAACATACTAATATACGTTCTTCTAACTGGGACTCTTATTTTAAAATTTTATTCCATTTATTCGTTTGGCATTATAGTGTAACTTTAAAATCCAGGAATATTAGTCATAGAAATTATACAGTTAAAAATTGTTTAAGTGTCCTGACAACCAGAGGGCTAGCCAAGTTCTAGTTATCATATTTAACCATCCTATTTTCTTTGCTATAGAATGCATATTATTTAAACCTTTCGCTTAAAATATACTTAGAGACATAAATGTCTAAAATGTATGGAATTTTTCAATACAAACTTGTATTGTCTAAATTTATGTGTTTTTTTAGATTCTGAATATAGCCTCTCATAATCTAGAACACATTATCAGCTACCTATGTGATGCAAATAAATAAAATATAAAGTTGTTTCCTGTTTGGAAAAGTAAAAATAAGTACCCAAAGAAATAAAAAAGAAAGCAACTATCTGGTCATAGAAACTAAAGAAATTATCTGAAACAAATCATTTGAAGCCAAAAGATATAATTGAATAAATGGTCCATTCAGATGTTATTCTAAAACAGTCCTTCGAAGAGATTTTAACTTCTTCTTAACTCTTATATAAAGAATTAGTTTTACTTATTTTTTTTTAGTAACATACTCCAGCTATTCCTTGGAACGCTTATGTTCTTATTATTAGTTTTGGCATCACTGTAAATATTTAGTAGCAGCCTGCTCATTAGATGTTTAAGATATGATTAAAAGATTAAATACTCCTACCAAGATGAAGATAGAGTTTTAATATAGAAGAATAAGGAATTAAGAGTAGTCATGAAATAAGATACTGAACTAATAGAGGATGAAGAGATACAAGAATTGCATTTGCTGGAAGAAGATGGTAAAATTACAAAGAAATGGTGGGTATTAAACCTCTGAAAAGCAGTATTTTCTTTTATTGTGTTACTTATTTAGTTAAATTACTTTAAATTTCAAAGTTAATTAACACTAGCTGGTATATATTGGTTAAAGAATGTATCATTTTTCAGAATAATCTTAATACAAATAGTATTTGATTTATGTTCCATATACCATAGAATATGTTATCACTGATAAACAATTCCATATTAATCAAATATGCATTCTACTGCACGAAAATAAAGTTACATATTCTCTAGCTTCTGCACTTCGTGTCTTTAAAGATCTTTGAGGATTAAGAAAATGATGATAACAATATATTTTATCCCAAGTGATCACAGGCACGACCAAGCAATTATTTAGAAAGCTGGTTGTTTTCAAAAATGTTAGAAAATTAGCTTGATGAGGCTAATTTGACTCCTTATATGAGCCCAGATTTTTTTTATAAAAAACCGGGGAGGGGTGGGAATCTTTATTGGGAATTGCTTCCCAAAATCTGAAATACAGTAAAGTGGCATTTCATTGTTTTCCCTAAGAACTGGTTAATATTTAACATTCTTTTCTTTAAAATCACCACACGCCTTTTCATTTAAGACTGGAAGGAGAGAGAACAGGAAATTGCTAAAATGAATAGTCAACTACGATAGGTAAGAGGAGACAAAATCTGCGTATGTATTGCTAATATATTAGACTAAGTAAACCTGAAGCTCTCCAAAATATGTTTTTCCCTTTTTACAATCCAGGTGTAAAAAACAACGGTGTATTACCCATGCTTTACCACATGGGTCTTTTATATTCTACACCAGGAAAGGCCAAAGAAAGGGGGGGGATATCCACAAAACATTTTGCAACACCATAAAAAAGAATACTTTTTAAAAAATCCAAAATAATTAATTATTTTAGCCACTATATTATTGCTTACAGTAATACACAGCAATAACATTTACATTGATTGAATTCTGTTTCCTTAATGTGAAATTTGTTTGGGGTTAATTAGCACGGCTGAGGAATAAGCTTAATAATTTTATGTTGTTTACACTGGAGGCAGTTTTCCACGAGCACTGCTCAGGGAGGAAGTGACATCTTCTAATTTCAGACAAAACATGGAGGTGAGGGCCGCTGCTCACTGTGGGATGGCAAGCGAGGCCCTTCCTCCTTCAGCAAGCTTCCCCGGTACTTGGGGTGTCTAATGGCCACAATACAAAGTTGTTCAAATTATTTCTCAGGCATGATAAGTTTCTAAACCAAATACTGATCTGAGCAGGGATTAAAAAAAAGGACTTATACAAATGGAGAAAGTCCACAATATTAGACATTTTTACTGTCCCTTCCTTAAGAAAAAGCAGGTCTAATTAGTTGTCTTCCTAAAATGCATACCTAGCATTTTTATTATGTATTATAACATTTTGCTCAGAGCTGACATTTTTATTCTGACAAGCACTGTCTGGAGAGCTCTCAATAAATAATACATTGACAATTTTCAGTAAATAAGCAGTGGACACAAATCGTTATCCTTACTTACAGCTGCCCCACTCTAATAGTGCTTTTACAAGTGAGGTGACTATTCAGTCTAATGCAATCCTCTCAGTGCTGGAAAGACATTTTCATTCATTACCACGGTCACAAGCACTTAAAGCACTTTTAAGCCCTGTTGCAAAACAGCAGGAATGGCAGAGCAAGTGGGGCTAACGAAAACTGAAGTTCATCACCAGAGAAACCTGCGGCTGTTCACCTTAACAACTAGGAAATTCACTTCTACCTAGGCCACCTCAACACTTCTAGATCTACATGTCTAAGAAGAATACAGGGTTTTCTTTGGCCATTAAATGTTAAAGCCTGTGGGTTTTGTTTTTCACATTATTTTGGCTCATCATCCAATAATATTAATTAAGCACCATAAGATAAGAGGTCACTCTGTGACCTATGTGCTATACCTTTGATCAAGGTACAGAAACAATATCTGAATCCAGATTATTACATCTGAAACCACACAATACCTTTTCTTTTTTCCCTCATCAACTTTTCTTCCCTAACAATAGCCCCCAACACCATCACTCTAAACTAGTCACTAAGCCACTAAGGCAGTCCTGAATTTAATTCTTATTCATGAAATCACATCAATTTGATTTTCTAGCAATGTGAGAAACAAACTTATATGAAATAAGACTTAAAGAAAGAATAATAAAATGAGAAGGTAATATCTATTACACCTTGACATATACAGCCTGTAGCTAGTACTTTCACCCTACTTCTTAATCAAACAAATTTATCCATTATTTGAACACTTCTTAGACAGTTAACCGATCACGAAGATGGCTAAAAATATATTACCCAGTCAGAAGTCGATTTAATGCTACCATATTACATGGCTTGGACTATATATTACAGAACAATATAGTAGAGTATACCTACTATACCATAGTTCTCAATTGTTGGTGTGCATCTGAAATACGTGGAGAGATTCCTAAAACACAGGTTCATGGGCCCCATCCCAGAGTTTTTGATTTAGTAGGTCAAGGATGAAGCCCAAGAATTTGCACTTCTAACAAGCTCCCAGGTGATGCCAATGCTACTGACAGTTTGAGAAACACTGGGCTACAAAATTAATTGAGTTCATCTGAACAGATAAGCTACACATGACTCATGTTGGGGCTAAAGGTATAGTCACTTTCCTTATTTTATATGAATAGAATGATAGATTATGGAGTTTCCACATATGGACCAAGTTTGATGCAACAATGTTCATTGTTGCAACCTGAAAGCAACAATGATAATTTGAAGTGAGTATCTAAGAAAAAAAAACTCAATCCATAAAACGATGAGAAAAGGAGCCAATATCTCTTCTAATCTCCAAGTCAGTCAATCGTACTTCTGCCTGCTAGATGTATTCCACCTTCATGGAATACTCAAACTTGGTATATCTAAATGCAAACCTTTTCCCCAAACCTTCTCAACTCTCTATATTCACCATTCTAATAGCCCCACCATTAAATCTCTCAGCTAGATATCTCCCTAACCTCACACTCCACTCCTAATTAGCAACCTCAACTATACCTCAAACAGCTGATTCCTTCTCTCTTCTTCCCCTGCCATTGCCTTAGTTTAGACTCTGATTAGTACCTGCCTGGACCATTAAAATAGCCTGCTACCAGATTCCCCTGTATTTGCCCTTCCGTCTTTCCAACTGATAGTCAAAATGCCACCAAAGTTACTTTTCTTAAAAAAGTATTCAATTATGTCGATCATCCTCCTACTTTAAAGTTCTCAACTGCTCCCCACTACCCAAAGGATAAAATTCAATTTCTGTAATAATGGCTTCAACATATTTTTTCAGTTGTGTCTCCTGTCCTAGTCACACCAAACTTCTTCACATTCATTAAATTCACAGGTTTATTCATACCATGAAACTTTGTACATGTTGTTCTCTCTACCTGGGATTCCATATCTCTTGTTCACTATGATGAGCTTATCAAAATCTAGCTCGAATGTCAATAAATCCCTATTTAGATCTAGAAAAAAATTATGGTTTCCTCTTCTATACTTCTACAGCATTTTTTTCTTTTTTTTTTTTTTTTTGAGAGGGAGTCTCGCTCTGTCACCCAGGCTGGAGTGCAGTGCACGATCTCAGGTCACTGCAACCTTCGCTTGCTGGGTTCACGTGATTCTCCTGCCACAGCCGCCTGTGTAGCTGGGATTACAGGCATGCGTCACCACACACAAATAATTTTTCTATAGTAGAGACAGGGTTCTGCCATTTTGGCCAGGCTGGTCTCATACTCCTGAACTCAAGTGATCCACCTGCCTCGTTCTCCCAAAGTGCTGGGATTACAGGCATGAGCCACCGCACCCGGCCAGCCACAGCGCCCAGCCAACACAGCATTTTATAGCTTCTTCTACTATTGTACTTATGATAATTACCTTATTTACATGTGTTTCCTACTAAATTATGAGCTACTAAAAAACAATATTTATCTCTGTTCATCTTCTTCTACCCTTTTCTCCACTTTTACTTCTCTCCCACTACAATACTGCATGAAAAAGCTTAATAAATGATTATGGAATTAATAAGCATATGTATGTGTGTATTTAAGTATGTATACATATGTTGTTATGTGTGTATATATGTATGTTTTGTTTAGATGAAGAGGCATTCTCTAAAAATTAAAGCTATTCATCTCCTTTTAATCATAATATTATTTATCTCTCTGAAAACTTTTATAATAAATCAACAGTATTTTAGGTTAATGTATATTATATGCTAAGATCCATAACAGGCATTGTGAAGATAGACTAAAGATATGGTATGTGTCCTCAAGAAAATTAAAATCATCTTGTGAGGCAAGATCAATAAATGTAAAATAACAAATCCTTTTCATCTATGTCAAAATCAGTTGAGCATATTTCTATGGTTTTATCTGTGGATTCTCTAGTATATTCCATTGATATATGTGACTATTTTTCTTCCAATATCACATTGCCTTGATTACTACAGCTGTATACTATGCCTTAATACAGTATTGGGTAGAATAATTCCTAACACTTTATTCTTCTTTCTCAAGATTTTCTTAGCTATTCTAGAATATGATCCTTTCTATACAAATTTTATAGTAAGTTTGTCTAGGTATATGAAAGTCTTGCTGGGATTTTGAAAGGAACTGCATAAAACATACAGACTATCTGGGGGAAAACTGGCATTTTTACCATGTTGAGTCTCCTAGTACATGAATACAATATGTCTTGTCATATTTTTAGGTCTTTTTTCATTTTTGTAATCAGCATTTTGTAATTTCAGCATATAGATCCTGCACATGTTGTTAAGTGCATACCTAAGCATATCATTTTATTTGGAGAAAATGTAAATAGTTTTGTGGGGGGTTTCTTTGTTTGTTTTTTGTTTGTTTGTTTTTGAGACGGAGTTCTTGCTCTGTTACCCAGGTTGGAGTAAAGTGGTGCGATCTCGGCTCACTGCAACATCCACCTCTCAGGTTCAAACATTCTCCTGCCTCAGCCTCTTGAGTAGCTGGGATTACAGGCACATGCCACCATGCCCTGTTAATTTTTGTATTTTTAGTAGAGATGGGATTTCACCATGTTGGCCAAGCTGGTCTCAAACTCCTGATCTCAGATGATCCACCCTCTTCGGTCTTCCAAAGTGCTGGGATTACAGGTGTGAGACACTGTGCCTGGCCAAGTTTTGAGTTTTTAATTTCAGTTTTCATATGTTGCTGTGTTCTGAATTTTGTGTCTCCCCAAAATTTGTATGTTGAAACCCAGTACCCAATGTGGTAGTATTAAGAGATGGTGGCCTTTGAGACGTGATTAGATCATGAGGGCTCCACCCTCATGAATAGCATTGATGTCCTTATAAAAGAGGTCTGAGGGAGTTTGTGGCTTCCACTATGGGAGGATGCAGCAACAAGGCACTATCTATGAAGTGAAGAGCCCTTACCAGACACCAAATCTGTTGGTGCCTTGATCTTAGACTTCCCAGTATCCAGAAAATATCAGAGAAGCTAATGCCACACAGAAAGCAATAAATTTCTGTTATTTATAAATTACTCAGTTTATAATATTTTGTTACAGTAGCCTGAATGGACAAAGACATAGGTTCATTGCTATTGTATAGAAATGTGAATGATTTTTAAGTGTTCATCTTATATCCTGTGACCTTGTTGACTCATTAGTTCTAAGAGGCTGGTTTTTTGTTTTGTTCTGTTTTATTTTGTACTTAGATTCCTTGGAATTTTCTATATAGATAATCACGTGATTTACAAAGCAATTCAATGGAGGAAGGTTAGTCTTTTCAACAGATGATGCCGCAGCAAATTAAACATCCATAGGCCAAAAGAAATGAGCCTTGACTTAAACCTCACACCTTATACAAAAATTAACTCAAAATGGATTATGTACATATATGTAAAGTATAAAACTACACATCTTTCAGGAAAAAAAAGGAGAAAATATTTAGAATCTAGGGTTAGGCAAAGTATTCTTAGACTTGATGCCCATACTTGATCCATACAGTAAAAAATTCTTCAGTTGGACCTCATCAAAATTATAAACTTTAATCTGTGAAAGCCCATGTAAAGAGGATAACAGACAAGCTAAAGACTGGGAGAAAATATTTCCAAACCACGTATCTATCACAGGACTAGTATTTAGAATAATAAAAAACTTTCACAACAGCAAAAATAAAACAATCCAATTAGAAAATAGACCGAAAACATGAGAAGACATTTTACCTACAAGGATACATATATGGCAAACAAACGTGTGAAATAATGTTCAACATCGTTAGCCATAGTATAAATGCTAATTAACCCTACAATAAGATATCAGTACACACCTATAAGAACAGTTAAAACAAAAGTGACAAAACCAAATGTTGGCGAAGATGCAGAGACGCTGGATCACTCATACATTGTGGGTGGCAATGTAAAATGGTACAGCTACTCTGAAATACAGTGTGGCAGTTTCTTATAAAATCCAACATACAATATAGCCAGCAATTGTACTCTTGGGTACTAATTCCAAATAAATGAAAATTTATGTTACAAAACCCTGTACACAAATGTTCATAGCAAGTTTATTTGTAATAGTCAAAAACTGGAATCTGCACAGATGTTCTTCAACAAGTACATAGTTAAACATATGTGATTTATACATATGATGCATACCATGGAATACACTTAGCAAATTTTTAAGTATGAACTTCTTAAAATTTTGTTTTTATTGACACCCATTAATTGGATTGGATGAATCTCCAGGGAAGTAAGCCGAGTTTTTTTTTTTAAGTGAATTCTAAAAAGCTACATACTATATAATTCCATTTATATAACATCTTTAAGATGGCAAAATGTTAGAAGTAAAGAACATATTAGTAGTTGCCAGGGGTTTGGTATGGAAGGTGAGGGATGCTGGCATTGAAGCAGGGTAGGTGTGGTTACAAAAGAGCAACACAAGGGATTCTTATGATATCAAAACTGTTCAGCATTTGACTGTTGTAGTGGATACATGAACCTAAATAGGTGACAAAAATATATAGAACTTAATACACACCCCCACACACAACTGAGTACAATAATGTAGTACAAATGGAGAGACAAGAGGAACATCAGTGAATTGTTTCAATGTCAATAACCTGGTTGTGCTATTATACAACAGTTTTCTAAAATATTACCGCTGGGGGAAACTGGGCAAAATGTACATAGAATCTCTCTGTATTATTTCCTATAGCTTCATGTAAATCTACAATTGTCTCAACAAAAATTTCAATTTAAAAAAGAGCAAACAGCATAATTAGGATTATAATTTATTGATAAATGCAGTGGTGTACAGGTTTGAGTATTAATAATTTTAGAGGAGGAGAAATTCACAAGTGCCAGTCAGTAGAAGATTAGGTATGATCCGGAATTCTGTATAGTGGAAAATGGATAAATGGAAAATTTCAATAAACGGAGAGAATACAAAGTTATTCTGGATAGGAGGGATAATGACTAAGCTTGAAGTATGTTGGACTAAATAACTAATCAACTTCAGCACTGTGCTGACTCAACAGATAAAAATCTTGTCCTGAGATTGTTACATCCTCAAATTTCTTTTTTTTTCTTTTTTTTTTTCTTTTTTTTTTTTTTTTTTTCCTGAGACAGAGTCTCGCTCTGTCACCCAGGCTAGAGTGCAGTGGCACGATCTTGGTTCACTGCAGCCTCCACCTCCCCGGTTCAAGCAATTCTCCTGCCTCAGCCTCCTGAGTAGCTGGGACTACAGGTACATGCCACCATGCCCGGCTAATTTTTGTATATTTAGTAGAGACGCGGTTTCACCATGTTGGCCAGGATGGTCTCGATCTCCTGACCCCGTGATCCACCCGCCTCAGCCTCCCAAAGTGCTGGGATTACAGGCATGAGCCACTACACTCAGCCTACATCCTCGAATTTCTTAATCACAATGCTCACTAGAGAAAGATTACAACAGAACTCCAGGAACCAAATTCTATTTATGTGCAGTGTGTCTAATATAACTAAGGAATGTCCAAGTTACATGTTTGTGCAAGTGCAAAGGTCCTAAGACATGTTTAAGGAGGAGGGGAGTCGTCCATGGCAGAGAAGAGTAAAGTAATATAAAATGGGGCTTGAAAGCCAGAGTAATATGTTAGGATTTTAAGCAATGAATGTTATTCAGGCATAATAGAAATTGATATCATTAGCCAGATACCAATGCTCCAATGCCAATAAAATGCCTAAACTCTCTGGATATTAGATAACACCAAGAAGAAGCAAAAGGGGCATAATTCTAAATGACTAAAGTTAAATACTGAAGTTCCTGATTTACCTAGAAGTGAGACCAGACTTTCTGCTATTAATCAGGGTCAAGGCTTAAGAGTTAAATTAAAACCAAGGAATAATTTTTAGGACTATGTACATTGGGCACATAAGACAGTTTCCTGTCTACCTCTTCTACCTAAATCAAAGAAAAATAGTTCCAAAACATGTGGCTTATGCTTTAATTCTTAAATTTTCCATCTCTCCCCTGTCCATAACATAAGCAAAATGTACAAGATAAGAGATATTTCTGGGGGATAAGCTAGAAAGCTCCAGTTAAGCTAGTAAAGGCATTTTGGAGTGAAATGGAATCCCAGTGCACACAGTTTGTTAGCCACTCTTTAAAAACTGCCCTTTGACTATAGGTTACTGTCATTCAAAAAGTATATATATTAACATAATAATTCTGCTGCTGTTGTTGCCGCTGTAATGGTGCTGTTGCAAATAATTCAATATTTTGTCATATTTTCACAGTTGTTCTTCATTATACCTTCATCAATTTTTTTCTAGCCACCTATTTGTATTTACTCATTTTCAATTCATTATTTGAGAGCAATTAGGGGAATCCACAGTCTTCTAATTTCTGCACTCCCAATGCTAGTGGATGGCATATATTCTATTACTTCATTGTGAGAGTACTTGTCTGTCCTCTCAGTTCTAGGTACAGCTACTCAGTTATACTTAAACTCAAGACATCAACTAAGAAAGCTACGATAGGTCTGAGCACCACACATATTCAGCATTAAGCCACAGCCTTGAAGCCATGACTTTGTCTGTAAGTGCTTCATTGGACAATGACAGTTTCAGATATCAAAGTTGGATAGAAGCTTTTATCTCTATCTTTGTAAAAATTCTAACATCAGAAAGAAGAAATTGGAAATAGAAAAGGACAATTTCAAGCATAATGAAAGAAAATGAATCATGAGATTTATTCAGTTTGAACTGAAAATAGTTTAAAAGAGAAAAGTAATGATAGTAAACTCTAAAATTTGGATACAAACTGTAAAAGAAAATCAAAATGGCATAGAATTTTACAAATTGTCCTTTAATGCTTATCTAGACCAACATCCTCATTTTATAAATTAAGAAACTAGTGCTTAGATAAATTAATTAATTATTAGACACAACCTAATAAGTTAAAAAGAGTTAGGATAAGAATGCACATCAATCCCAAGCCAATATCTGTAAGCATTCTCAAGTTAAACATTCTGAGAGAGAGGTGAAGGTTTCCAGCTAATGTCGACTGGCCAGAAAAATGTCTATTTCAATATAAATGGTTGGCTAGAACAGTGGCAATAATTAATAGGTTTGTAATTTTGCATTTGAAGTAAGTATTTAAGTAAAAATTATTGTAAACCTGATGCAATTAGAGATGAGGAACTACTCTAATTCTAAAACCACACCCTGTGCTGGAAACATCAATAAAAAGGATCAAAAGGGAAAAAAGTGTTTCCTAACAAACCTAGTAATCACAGTCCAGTAGAAGAACGACGATATTCTTGTGCTCCTAGTTGAAAGGAGGGCTAAAGACATTCAGCCTGTTGTATTCAGATACAACAAAAGGAAAAAGGAAAATTGCAGTGAAGCGTCCATCAAAGGCTCTTGCTGAGCTTCTGAAAAGCTCAGTGATGAAGAAAAGCCTGTACTAGACATTTTGAGGAAGGTGGAACCAAAAGGTATAGACAGTTAAAGCTTTCAGGAATTCTAACACAGGCGCATGCATGCACGCGCGTGCACACACACACACATATTGCAGCAGCAACTTCTTTGTGTAATGTTTTCCAAGAGAGTGGAAAAAGAACACAAAAATGCGTCAACATCAATTCCACTCCTGGGGAAATGCCCTAGAGAAGAAACTTGTTCACATGTGCATCAGAAGACAGGTGCAAGAATCTTCATATGTTATTGTTTGCACCAGCAGAAAACTGGAAAAAGTCCAAGTGTCCAGAAACAATAAACAGGAGAATATACTGCTATATAGCATAGCATGGAATAGTATATGGAAGATTACACAGAAGAGAAAATGAATGAAAGTTCACACAGCAAAACTGATGATAGAATATAAGAATAAAAAGCAAGTCACAAGAGGTTACAGTATGACATCATTTTTATGAAGTTTGAAAACAAGGCTAAACAATCATTATTTAGCGACCAATTGGAAACTATTTTAAAACAAAAAAGGCAGATAATGATTAACAAAGTTCTGGCAAAAATGTAGATTAAAAAAACAAAGATTGGACAGGTGAAGAAAACATAAGTAGATTCAATAGTATTAGAAATTTTTACTTAGTTGGATGTTGAGTTCACAAGTGTTTGTTTTACCTTTATGGTTTATAATATACATATCAAATATTACATAATAAATAAATGTTTACATTTACCACTTCCTTTTCTCTTCATTTTTTCTTTTGATGTTGCATATATATTGTACAAGGAGAAAGAATACAGATCCCAAAACTGTCCCCTATTATTTCCTGAGACTCCCAGAATAAATTCTGGAGAAGTCAGTCTAACGAATTTTCAATAGAAAAATGCAAAATGCTAATGATCCACTCAACCTCCACAAGCTCAAAATCATATGAGACTATAACTTATTTCATAAAACCATCAGAAAGCTGCATCCTCTTTCTAAACAACAAAATGCCAGGAGAGCACCTTCTAGCTCCACAGTTCAATAACAGGAAAAATCAGAAACAATTGCCTGCATCTGTTCCCCAGATTCTTAGAGAAAGAAACTTCAAATGAATTTTTAAATCTGAGGAGATAGAAATGAGCAAGAAATCTGAGGCATATTTTCAAGGCAGAGACACACAAATTGAAGTTAAGAAAAAGATTCAGCCAAATAATACATTACCCAAACTGTAAATGGAGGTTGCAAAACATATAGCAAATAGAAATAACGAAGAGTTTCCCAGAAGGTCTGGAGTTCACAGAATTCTGGCTCAAGTTTTTTAAGGTAATATGAGAGGAAGACCAGTTTCAAAAAAAAAATAGAATGCAAATATACTTAACACGAAAATAGACTATACATAATTCTTTTCATAATTCAAAAACCAATAGTTCTAGCTCCTCAATATAATCCCTAAATATCATTGTACAAAACTTTCAGAAAATACTTGTTTATTTAAACTATCTGGTACTAGGTAAGTATTTACTATGAATATGATACAAATTTTTTAAAACAGGAACAAGGACACAAATATTATTGGGAGGAAAGATTTTAAAGAGAAGAAAAAATGAATTTAAATGAAGTTGTATCAGCATTGCTCTGAATACCCAATCGCTTCTGCACCAAAAGTATGAGTGGTCTTAGGAAACCAGCATTTAAATGACTTGAAATTTCCAATTTATTTGAAATAACAATTTTGGGTGTTTTAATGAATACTTAAAGTGTTTCTTAGGCAAAAATCCAAAACCTTTCCAAATTTTCCTTTTAATGAGTGACATAAAACAAGGCTTAAATCTGGGATATTATAAGTGCTTCACCAATATAACTTTCAATCAGAATAGTGGTAAAAACCTAATATCCACAAATTTTGCCTTAAAAATTATTGTGATGCTCTCACAGGGTGTGAATGTTAATTAAAAAAAAAAACATGGGCTTTTAATAGATTTTTTGCTTTAACAGAAACACATTGCTCTTAACTGGCTACTATCTAAAAACCTCATCCAAGGCTTTACCAACCTCTCTCACTGACACCATCACATTCCACATATTTTTCAGAAGGGATGATTGGCTTTCAGTGGGGAAACTTTAGTATTAGCTTTTCCAAATAGCCTGAAAAGAGAGTTAAACTGAATTGCTCTTCCAGAACAGAAGAACATCATTGCTGCCAAATGCTAAATCCCTTAACACCATGGGACATTTCCTACGATTCTGTCTGTGGTACAGAATGAGATTCCTAGAATATTTTTCTTTTTTAAAAGTTTCTTCAAATAATAACAGCAATAGTAGTTATAATAGCAATACTAGTAATAGTTATAATTACAGAAGCTAAATATTGTATATATTAATATGTCAAATCCTCACAATAACCCTGCAAGGCAGGTATCATTCATACAGATTTACAGATGAGGGAATTGAAGCACAAAGAGATTAATTCGTCCAAAGTCACACAACCAGGAAATAATGCTGGCTACATTTATTGAGCACCTACTTTGAGCTGGCAATGTTCTAAATGCTTTAGTTGCCTTAACTAATTATTCGTCTTCATGAAAACCTTGATCCTTATAACACTGTAAAGATACTCATTTTTTGGTTGAGAAACTGAAGCAGAGAGATCAAGTAACATGCTCTATGTCATCCATCTAGGAAATGCTGAAGTGAAATTCAAACACAGGCAACCTAGCTCCAGAGTCTACACTCAGTAGGCTATACTGTCTCTCTAAATATTAAAACTTAGATTCAAACTCAGATCTAGCTCAAAGACATGACTTTTAAAAATGAATTTCCTCATTGTTTAAACTATACCATATATCTCTTTTAGTAGAGCAAAGTCTATCAGAGGAGCAAAACACAACTTATAAGCAAAGTAAATATATTTCAGTGAAAATATATGTAGAAATACAAATGATTGTTTAGAGATGTGAACAATGATAATAATCCATCAGATATACACATAAACACATGCTCATTCTTGTGCTGGGAAACAGCTGCATAATCCATTGGAAAGCCTGTCCCACCAGGAATTCAAAGCTCAAATGCTGCTGTCCCTTCTTACATGCACAGTAAAATGAATCCACATACTTTTATTACCATGATAGCAGAAAGCACACAATTCCACTGGGCAAATACTCTAATTTCTGACCAATGTATGTCCTATGGAATTGTATCAAAGCCTGCATACTTTCCATTACATTTATGGCTCTAACAAAGAGAGTTCATTTATTCTAATATTTCTACCTAACTACAAGCTTTATCACTCTCTCCTAATCACAGTAATTATTACCTAAAGAATAAGTTTTTAAAAAGAGCCATAGAGTCAGGAATTTAGTTTTATTTTGTCAGACAGTTGAGAGTTTTATCATTGTATCCCTTTTCCTGCAATCTCACATGACTCCAGAACCTGACTCAAACCAGGGCCCTCGGCCTAGGATCATATACTTAGTAGTATGATACACAAGACATGATAGTGGCTGAAGCACTATTATTAAAGAGAGATTAAAACAGCTGTACATTATGCTGAAGCACTCACTCTTCCCTTTACAAACAGACGGTCCTGGATTACAAGCAGCACTTGACCATTTAAATCACGACAACAACCAGATTTAACCAGCTGGGCCATATTCTCCTAGGCAGTGCCTGTTGACCTCCTCAGTCACAGCTGCTCAAATGAAATTCTCATTAGACAACTTATTTTCAGAAGCCAAAGGACTCTCTGATTAAATATATGTATTTAGATATAGAAGTCCTTTTTAAAGTATTCATTTTCTGTCGCTTATGTTAGAGCCCAGCTATATTGGCAACAAGACGGGTGATACAAGGATAACTAAAATTCATCATTTTATTATAGCTGAAGAATTTTAGCCTTGGAAGCATCTTAACCTGAATCTATTAATCAAAGCTTTCCTGTACACTCTATCTACCAATGTTTTAAAAGGTGGTTTCTGACATTCAATCATTCAATCCATCTATGGATCTGTCTACCTACCTACATACCAATTTACCAATCTATAATACTAAATCAAAGTTAAATTTACAAAAGACAGAAACTTTGCCTATCTTCCCATAAGTCTCAGTTTCAGAGGGGCACTTCAGATGTAGCGCCTTTGTTCAACAATGTTTTACAATCTGGTCAAATCACTGCTCAGGAGAGGGCATTTCTTGAAGGAATAGCAGATTAAACACTGGACAATTTGGTTGATCAAAGCATCTGCCTGGAGAGTTTTTGTTTCATCATGCAAATATAGTTTTTAAAAGGACCATAATGAACTTTTTACAGATCAGTTCTTGTAGATGAGGGCAAATGAGGGAGAGGTATTTAGTCTGATAAAGAGTAAAAATATTCTCCAGAACAAGAATAATGCAAGAAAGGTAATCATTTATCATGTCAATCACACAGGCTTGTCTCTCAGCTAATCATGAAATATGGCCCTCAAACCATGAAGTAGATGTGAGGGAGAGGTGGGTAATGCATTTGAAGACTTTTAGGTGTCCAATGAGATAATACATCCCAAATGAGGAGATGGACCTGGAACTTTAAAGGATCAATGTCAGGCAAATATTGGTGGAGCTGTTATACCTCCTTAGACCTAGAATATAATTATTTGAGAAGCAGAAATCTATCCTAAACTTTTTAATGACCCTTTCTATAATTATTTCTGTTCTCCCATTATGCTATTCTATACTATGTGCCAAGTAGATAATCAAAATTAGGATTCAAACTCAAGATACCAAACTCGGAATAAAAAAATTCTCATTGCTCCCATGTCCAAAACATGTTCCTTCTTTTTTTTTTTTTAATTGTATTACCACGTTCCTATTTGCCCAGAGTTTAAAAATTCTGAGCACTCTTTGAACCATTCTTCTGTCTTGGTCTCTACACTTAAACATTAACTCTTAACAATTCTATCTCTTAATATCTTTTCCACATGCATCCCCCTTCCTTCCTCATTTCTGCTGCCTTCGTTCAGCAGACCCTCATTATCTCTAGCTTGAAACAATTTCCTTAATGTCTCTCCCTGCTCCCATTCATCCTAAACAGTGCAGCCAGATTAACTTTCCTGAAAGAAAGTTCTAATCCACCAACTTATTGTGATAAAAAACAGTCAGTGGTTCCTCCATTGCCTTCAATATAAAGTTCAAACTCCTTAGGCAAGAGTCAAAGGGCCTCCATGATCTGAACACAACCTACTTTTTCAGTCTTATATCCCATATGCATCTTCTTTTTTTAATTTAGAACCTGAACTGTTGGCCGTTTTAAAGTCCTCTGCCTATTCTTTCTGCCTGAAATGTTTCTCCTCTCAATTTCTGTCTATATAAATCCTTTCATTCTCCAAGACCAACTAAGACCCATTTCCCTACAGAACCTTCCAATGGCTTCCAAGGAAGAAGTAATTTTTCTATCTAGTAAATTCCCATAATATTTTATCTATATAGCTCTATGGAATTTATTATATACTAGAAACTGAATTAGAGTTCATTTTTATATGCCTTATATCTCTTACTGGAAT
The DNA here is from genome assembly GCF_029281585.2 of Gorilla gorilla gorilla. Lineage (NCBI taxonomy): Eukaryota > Metazoa > Chordata > Mammalia > Primates > Hominidae > Gorilla > Gorilla gorilla. Next base: position 22,714,078 of record NC_073233.2, read on the forward strand.
ATGAATTATTAAAAGTTAGAGACCATTGTTTTATTCATTATGGGTGTACCATATCATCTAGCATAGGGATTCTTAACTGGTGGTCCACAGACTCCAGCAGACATAGATAGAATTCAAGGGGTCTCTAAACTTTTGTGAAAAAATTATTTTTCACTAGACTGTATTGAAAATTTACATTTCCTTAAATTATGGATGCAAGTAACAAACCACACTGTATTTGTGGTTCCTATGACATTGTCACCAATAGTATCACAATTGATATTTTATATTACATTATACTTGGAGATATCTCAAAATATCTTTTACGCTTATCACTATTTCAAAATTATTATACTGTTAGGCCCTCTATAAGATCTTGTTTTCTTAATGCATTAGTGGAATAGCATATTCTACCATATCACAAATGTTTTAAATTATTTACTGGTTGTTTGTTTGTTTGTTTGTTTTGAGACAGAGTCTCGCTCTGTCACCCAGGCTGAAGTGCAGTGGCATGATCTCAGCTCACTGCAGCCTCTGCCTCCCGGGTTCAAGCAATTCTTCTGCCTCAGCCTCCCGAGTAGCTGGGACTATAGGTACTTGCCACCATGCCTGGCTAATTTTTGTATTTTTAGTAGAGATGAGGTTTCACCATGTTGGCCAGTATGGTCTTGATCTCCTGACCTCGTGATCTGCCCGCCTCAGCCTCCCAAAGTGAGCCACCGTGCCTGGCCTATTTACTGTTTTAATATGATTCATTTTCTCTGTAATCTGTGTATTTTACCTTATGCATTTAAAATAATTTTTAAAAAAAAGATCTGTAGGCTTCACTAGACTATCAAAGGGATTCACAGAAAGAAAAATTAAGAATCCTTGAGTTTTAATAAAATGCATTTCACAGAAGAAGAATATGTAGAAAAATAATCACAATACTATGTAGTCCTTGAAAAGTGCTGTAAAAAAAAGATATACCATAAACTGTAGAATATTTTATAAGAATGTTCATAAAAATTCATAGTCTTGGCATTGGAAAAAAGATCAAACTTCTGTCCTCTACAACACCTCTATTAAAATGACAATAGAGATTGCTGCATATCTCTAAGGATAGATAAGTTACTATCTTCCAAGGGAGAATATTCCATATAGACAGCTACAGCTGTTAGCTAGTTGGTCTTATCAGCCATAATCAGGTTCCTCATAACTTCTTGTCACTGATCTGTATTCTATCCCCAGGAAGCTAGACAGTATAAACCCAATCCCTCCTCCATGTGACTTGAATCTTTAAAGACACCATCATGTCATCCTTGATTTTCTTTTCTCTGGGGTTAGTATTACTAATTCCTTCAACCATTCTTCTTCTTATATAATTTCATCTCTGCGATTATACCAGTTGTTCTCTGAGAATATCCCAATGCATTTGAGATCCTCTTAAAGTGTGGTAATTCTGAACTCAACACAATACTTCAGAAACATTCTATTGAGCAGTGAGTTTAGTGGGACTACCAACTCTTGAATGCATCATACTGTACTTCTAGTGATGCTGACTGAAATAGCACTGGCAATTTTTTCGGCAATATTCACTATGCTGACCCCATTGCATTTTCTGTCACTTAAAACTCATAGGTTTTTTTTTTTTAATCATTCATCTGGCTGTTATTTGAATTTTCTTCAGTAATTACTTGTGCAGTTGGGATTTGGGTCACAACTTCTGAACTTGATAATAAGATCTATTAAATTTTATCTTGGTAGGTTATTTTTAAGTTCATAGTTTCAGTTTGTCAAAACATTTTAAGTTTTGTTTCTTTAATCCATTATATTCACTGTTCCAGATTTGTGAGATTGGTAAATTTGATGAGCATGTTTTTGGTCAGTTAATATCTGCATTTAATATATTTATATTACATACATTAATATATACTAAAGATGCCTGAATTTCTGATGTCTAAAACATACATATTGCAAAAAAAATCTGTAGAGTATGAAAACATTCATTACTAGTAGAAATACAGTAATAAATGACTCTTAAAGGACTACTGTCTCATTCTGTAAGTGTCTCTCTTATACAAAATCAACTGTAACACATGGTAACAAAGAGGACGAAGAGAAAATTAACCATTATTTGCAAGGAAAAAATGATTTAAAATTCCCTAGTAGTTCAGGAAAAAAATCATCATCAATCAATGCCTTTATTTTTACATTAAAGGCTCCTCCAAAGTATTTTGAAACCCACTTACTTATAGAACTGAAACCATCTTTTGGTGGATCACAATTAAAAGTAATCTAGCGATCTTACTTATTCAGTAGATAATTATCTGGCAATCCCCATTATTCAGAACATAGCCAAGAATGTGGACAACAAAGCCTCAGAAGCCAAAAGTGTCAGCATGTAGTTCATGCACTAAAGATCATATGTATTTCCCAGAATCTCTCAGCAACACCTCCAGAACATACTTGTTCATATTTCAAATACAGTCCAGAATGTCCTGATTATCTAATTTTATAATCTATAGGTAAATAGGAGAAAATTAGAAATTATTTGCAACTAAGCAAGAAATAATAGCCTGCAACCTGATATTGAAGGAGAAACCAACACACACACCAAAAAAAACATATATACAAAAAGATATATATATCAAGCAGACACAAAAACTCTTAAGTTTCATAATTGAAAAATAATCATAAAATCAAAGTGCTAATAATCTCAGTGATCACTAGGGGCATTATTATAGCACAGTAAAATAATTGACATTTATAATATATCAGTTATATATGTTATATATAATATAATACAACAAGTCAAATGTATAAGTTTATAGTTAATATTTATATAGTTTACAGTTAATTCAAGACATATTCATTATTATTATTAATCCTCAAAATGTTTAAGTTGCAAACTCAGTAACCAAATTTTAAATTTTGTGGCTCGAGTAGATTGAAGAATTTACCCAGGGTGACTTAATTGTTTGAAGGGTACTGAAGTTCCTAGTCTACTGTATTATGACCCTAGGTCATCAAAAAATATATACATTTTGTGTCATATTACCTGATTAGTAAAACAGGGAAGCATGCAATATATTTTAGAAAGACTTCTATGAAAATTAATTGGAATCTTTTAAGTTTTTGAGCCCTCAAAGGAATAAAATTAAGTTACATGAAAAATTCCCTAATATCGAATCCCAATTTGTCTATAGTATCACAAAAGTCTCAATTTAACTTGCAATGCTAGTAATACATCCAGAACTATTAATTACTCTACATTTTAAGGCCTAAAATCTGTACACAAAAACCAAAAGTGCAACATAGTATAACCATCACTTAGACTTGATTTACTTTGTTTAAAAATATTATTGGAGAGTCTTCTTTCATTTGTTTTCTAGGATGTACATGAACCTGAGTGAACTCTTGTACAGAGTAGAGAAGGTAGATGTGGGATGTTGCAAGAGATGTCATGTATCAAAGAAGTCACTCATATACTTTCAGTTTTAACAATGTTTGAATCCCTCTAACTCTCCATTCTACAATGTTAGGAGATAAATAATATATTTATAAAAATGAAGAGAAATCTTTTTAATTTTGCTTTTTAAACAGTTGACATTTTTATAAAGAAATACTATCCACCAAAAGGAAATAGGGGAGAAAAAATGAAAAATAAAGTTGCAGTTAGGAAAAATCCCTTGTTGTCTTTTTCCAGAGTAGGATTATGGTCAGTTTAAAATCTTAATTTGTTATCTTAAGAACCAAATAAAATGCACAAAGTTTTAGAAAAACGGAGCTATCTGTTTAACACTCCTAATGGATCAAAATCTGCCATCACCATAGTAACCTCTGAATAACTTTTTCCTAGCTAGTGCCAATTATGCACTTCTCTGACCCTTGAAATCCCACTTTTTTTTTTTTAAGGCCTGGAATCTTTAGAAGAAAAAAAAGCAGAGCCCAACAGTGAAGTCTACACATACCCTCTTGTTCAGTCCGAGTCATTTCCTCAAGCTTCTTCTGTTTCAGTGTGTCCACCACATCGGCAAGACTCCCTTTGCGGCGTTCTGGGGTTCCAAAAGTAACACTGGTCATTATCTCACGGTCCCGACTCCCTTCGTCAGGCTTATGTGGTGAGGTAGAGGTATTTCGGAAGGAATATAGGGAACATAACTTATTATTCTCTGATTCCTAGAAAAATAAAATAAAATAAAACCATTAGAATATACGTTTCTTTGCATGCTACTGGAGAAAAAAATCCCAAACTGAGGACAGTATATGATGCTTAGTAGGACAAATAAAATATATTAATTAAAATAAAATACAAGTAACTTAGTAGGACAAATAAAAAATACAATTCTGATTGAACAACACCGATTAAACAAAACATTAAAGAAGCAATTGTCAAAGGAACTAATGTGAAGTTGCAGATTAAAACTGTGTAGCTTTTTAAATATAAAGCAGTTTAAGTGCTTCAAAAACAAGCATTTCAACCCCTTACTCATTTACACCTTTCATTCAAATTAGTTCAGATTCAATGACTAATTATTAGGCTTGGTAAAGTTTTTCTTTTAATTGGACACTTTTAGTAGCAACACTCTTCCCACAGCATAAAAAGGAGTACATCATAAAAAACACTGTCCTTTAGTTTAGAACAAGTAGAAAAGTTAGCTTCAGTAGCCAATGTTCATTGTTCACCAGAAAATACAGAAATTATCTAAATCAGTGCCAGAAAGTTAGCCAACATGAATATTTTTGTGTGCTGGGGTTTGGAGAAGACTGTTTTGTTTTGGTTTTTCTAGCTACACAGCTGTCCAAAGTTACAGAAGTCTCTTTCTATTCCTTATCCTTACCACTGATACTTCAGCACATTTTTCATGTGGCATTTAAAAATGTCTTTTTTAAATTATTATTATTATACTTTAAGTTCTAGGGTACATGTGCACAACGTGCAGGTTTTTCACATATGTATACATGTGGCATGTTGGTGTGCTGCACCCATTAACTCGTCATTTACATTGGGTATATCTCCTAATGCTATCCCTCTCCCCACCCCACAACAGGCCCTGGTGTGTGATGTTCCCCTTCCTGTGTCCAAGTGTTCCCACCTATGAGTGATAACATGCGGCATTTGGTTTTTTGTCCTTGCGATAGTTTGCTGAGAATGATGGTTTCCAGCTTCATCCATGCCCCTACAAAGGACATGAACTCATCCTTTTTTATGGCGGCATAGTATTCCATGGTGTATATGTGCCACCTGTTCTTAATCCAGTCTATCATTGATGGACATTTGGGTTGGTTCCAAGTCTTTGCTATTGTGAATAGTGCCGCAATAAACATATGTGTGCATGTGTCTTTATAGCAGCATGATTTATAAACGTCTTTTTTTTATTTTACAAAAGGACAAGTTTATCCTCAGGTGAGAAATATTTTTCTTAAAAAAAAGGACAGGCTTATTATAGAAATATTTGTGCAGGAATTACTTCATAGTATAGAGAAGTTAGCTAACTGTGAAGAGGTTTAGATGGATCAGCTGAAAAGGAAAAAGCAAATCGTAGGTGGAAAACAAACACCTAAAAGTTCATAGAAATAAAATATTTTTATATTTCTTTAAACTGAAACTGAGGGTTGGAAACAGCTATTATTTTGCCATAGCCCTTCAGCAGCCTTGTATTCACCTTTTATCTGTTTGCACAAGGGTATTCTCTCTCCCTATATTTATATAAAAAAGTGTATAAAGTAAATCAGCCAGTCTTTTAATCACCATCAGACTCCTGAAAATCCTAATTGCTCCTCTATCTCTTTCCTTCACAAGGAAGCCCAGTAAGAGTCAAGAACTTGAGGACAAGCATGGGGCAAAAGTTACACAGTTAATAACTAATGGGAAAAGGGGAGAAAAGGAAAATGATATCTACAGCAGTAAATTTCTACATATATTAAATGACATAATAATTGTACTCAACAAATGCTAGGTATTTCGGATTATTGTCATTGTATATAAGGTGGGATACAATGGATTTTCAGCATTATTGAAAGCACATAATGAGATTATATTTGTAAGGCACCACGGCATAGTGCTGGGCTCATAATACTGAGGTGGTGTTTAATAACTGGTAGATACTATTTCCTGAAGGAAGGAACAGATTTGGGAGTGGGACTAAAGAGATTTGTCTTCCTTCTGGAACTGAGGAATTATGAAGTAAAAAATGTTCATGAGTCTCCAACTAAGATAAATCTTGTGAAACCTGGGAATGTATTAAAAACCATTGAATTGTATACATTAAGTGGGTAAATTATATGGTATATATATTATATCTCAATTAAGCTGAATCTTTTTATTGAGATAAATCTTAATTTTTTCTGCATACCCATTGCTAGTACAATGCCCAGAATAGAGCAGCTCAATATATTTATGCTGAAATAAACGGAAAAGGATAAAATAAATGGGGCAGGGCAGGAAAGAGAGCTCTTCTTTATCTATCTTCTAGATCCCTTCCTTCCTCCAGGAAAGATGTTTTATCTCACTTAATGTTTACAAGAATTCTGTGAAGTGATGCAGAGGAACCCCTTCTTTTAGATGCCAGTCATGGCTAGTATGTGGCTCCTTGGAATGGCCAGTTCATTCTCCACTTGTGTGAATGAAAATGCAGAGATGTATTTGTCAAAGCCATTAAACCTCTTAATAAAGTCCATATTAGACATCTGACCAAGGCTTTTATGAATTAATAATCACCATTTGATCAATCATACTTCAGTTGCTTTTATTTCAGATGCCAATTATTGTCACATTATGGCCAAAAAAAAAAAAAACCCTGACTCAACGTAAGGGATTGAAGAACAAGTCAAAACAGTAATATGTGGAAGTGGTTACCTACAAATGACTCGCAATTGACTATAATAAAGGAGATTTTCCCATCATTGCCAAACTGAAATTGAAAGATGCTAAGAGAGGCTCTCCAGCCTAGTAACAACTTTAGATTGTCCTGAGAGCATTTAGGCTCCAAAGAGTACCATTTTTTTTCTATCAGGACTAATGCCAAACAATCTTATTTACGCATTGTTATGTACTTGTTGGACTATGTTACTTGTTGTTTACTCATGGGAATGTGGTCACTGCCATCCTGCACCACAGACAATAACCATGGGTTCCTTATTGCAGTGATGACCCACACTGTTCTTAGCCCCATAATCTGTGCAAAGTGGCTCAACACTATCAAGCAGCAGAGAGCAAGAGGCTAGAGAGTCATGATTTCCCCACAAAAGCCACAAGAATTACTTGCAATATGTCACCAACTTGTAAAAATAGGCAGTAAATAAAAACAAATGGCTTAAGTCGTGTGTTATGTTATACCATGCTTAACAACAATGGGAGGGGGCAAAATTTACCATTTCCAGCCATCACTTTTTAACTTTCTAAAACCTAACAAATATTAACCTTTCGTAAGTGGAAGTCTGTAAGCAATTCATCTGAGTAAAAGGGGCACATAAATTAATAAACTTATAATAGGTTACTGTCTAATATGAAGTCAATAATGCCAACTTTAAAAAAAATCTTGACAAAGAATCTCTGGTTTTTTTAAGGAGGCTATGTAACTTTAAAGTAAATTTTCTTAAGAAAAAAAGCCCAGATTATTTTGTAATTTCTTAAGAACGGAACAGGTCCAATGACACATCAATTGAGGCAAAATATCTGATATGGTTTAGATTTGTGTCCCTGCCCAAATCTCAAGTTGAATTGTAATTCCCAATGTTGGAGGAGAGGCTTGGTGGGTGGTGATGAAATCACGGAGGCAGACTTTCCCCTTGCTTATGATAATGAGTGAGTTCTCACGAGATCTGGTTGTTAAAAAGTGTGTAGACCTCCCCACTCTCTCTCTTTCTCCTGCTCCAGCCACATAAGATGTGCCTGCTTCCCCTTTGCTTTCCGCCATGATTGTAAATTTCCTGAGGCCTCCCCAGCCATGCTTCCTGTACAGCCTGCAGAACCATGAGCTATTAAACCTCTTTTCTTTATAAATTACCCAGTCTCAGGTATTTCTCTATAGCAGTGTGAGAATGGTCTAAACCAATGTCCAATGATAATATCTACCAAGTCTTAATGCATGTCACTGCAGCACTGCTGTGAAGAGACTTGAGACAATATTTCCCTAAAGTAGTGGTTCTCAAGCTTCAATGTGTAGAATTATCTGGCAAGTGTGTTAAAATGCAGATTCCTTCACCCCATACCACCTTCCACAATGAGGGGGCCAAGGAATTTGAATATTGATGAACAACCCAACTGATTCCGATGCACAGGTCCTGATCCCACTTTAAGAAATACTGCTCCCTAAAGAACAATGATATAAATGTGTTTTGCCTTAATATTACAATGTGAATATAATTGTGTAAAAAATTTTTAAAGCTGGTTGTGATTCTTCAAAATAACATAAAGGAGATTATTTCTCTTCTTTTGATTTTTCTTTTGAAAACAACCACTGTTAACACGACTAAACACATGAACATCACAAAAAAGAAGAACATGTGGGCACTGAGTTAGTAAACATTAGTTTATTCAAAGGAAATGTACTATAAATTTCTTTTCTTTCAACCCCTAACTTCAGCAGCCCCACCAAACCTAACAGTGAAGAAAATTTTCAAAATATGATTTAAAAGTATCCTAGTCCCAAATAAAGGAAAAAAGCCATGTTGATTCAGATAATCTAAAGAGCATTTCACTGGAAATCAATTAAGCACAATATGTAAAATATACGTAGATGATTGAAAAAGTACACAGTAGTATCAAAAATAGTTATTAGAAAAAGTTTCTAGGAAAGAAAAAGCAGTTTTTCCATATTGGCAAAACAAGAATTTTAATTAAGATGTTTTCCAGTATTTGAAGAGATAAAGTAAATATTAAAAACAAAAAACATTAAAACGAATATTGTTCAGATTTTTCAGAAGTTACTATTCAAAACTGATGGTTCACCAATGGCGTTCAAATGGCTTTAAATTTAAGTAGCCATCTCATGGTATTGAATATATCAAAATTACTCAAATCTTTGGGCATTTGTGTGTCTTGTTGCTTTCCCCTGGAATGCCCTATATCTTCCTTAACTTTGAACCCAACCCACTCTTCAAAGTTCAGATCAAACTGCATTTCATCCTTGAAGCACCCCTGACTATACTGGACCTCACTGTCATGCTACCCTCCAAACTACACATCAAACCACTTAATCATAACCATATAATTTAGCATTTAATAATATACTGGAATAAAATATTCATTACTATTTTGCATGTAATTGTCATATCTGTAACTAAATTTTAACTCTTAAAGGATTTCAGGACTTCATGCTTCTTCCATAGGCTTCCAGAGCATACAACAAAATTAAATGTGTGGACTGACAAACTTGAAACAACTAATTATCAAATATGTCAAAAATAATCAAAAGGCTGGGCACAGTGACTCACATCTGTAATCCCAGCACTTTGAGAAGTCAAGCAGGAGGATCACTTGAGCCGAGGAGTTTGAGACCAGCCTATGCAACATAGCGAGACCCCATCCCTACAAATAATAAAAAAAATTAGCTGAGTGTGGGGGTGCACACTTGTGGTCCCAGCTGCTTGGGAGGCTGAGGGGAGAAAATTGCTTGAACTTCAGAGGTCCAGGCCACAGTAAGCCATGATTGCTCCACTACACTCCAGCCTGGGCAACTGAGCCAGACTCTGTCTCTCAAAACAAACAAACAAACAAACAAACAAAAAATCCAACAGGCAAAGAGCAAAGATTTGCTCCAACAATGACAGGATTGCTTAAGCTAAACATTTAGAACTGAGATATTAAAACATAAGGAATTGATGATACAACTACACAGTGGAATACAACACAGCCATTAAAAACAAACATACCTATTGAACATACTGTTGTTTACAGTGATGAATAACTATAGGCAACCTAGTTATTCCAATTGTAGGAATTATTTGAGGGCATTATGATTTTATCTATACGATGAAATGTTTTGAAGCTACTGAAAATCATAGTCTTGCAGAAAATTTAATGAAATGTGGGAATATTCATAATGTATTGTTAGTTCAAAGTATATTAATAAGACTAATATACTTTTTTATTTTAAATTTTTGGATACATAATAGTTGTCCATATGTATGGGGTACATGTGATGTTTTGATACAAGCATATAATGTGTAATGATCAAATTTGGGGAACTAGGATATCCATCACCTTCATCAACAGATAAATGAATTTTAAAAATATAGTATGTATACACAATGGAATATTATTTACAGTAAAAAAAGAATAAAATTCTGTTATTTGCAACAACATGGATAGAGCTGGAGGACATTATGTTAAGTGAAATAAGCCAGGCACAGAAAGACAAATATCACATGTTCTCACTCACATGTGAGAAGTAGTGAATAGAACAGTAGTTACTAGAGGCTAGGAAGGCTAGTGGTGATGGGGAATAAAGAGGAGTTGGTTGATGAGTATGAAAATATAGTTAGATAGAAGGAATAAGATCTACTGTTTGGTAGCACATTATACATCATTAAAAAAATTATGTACAGAAAAAAAGAGATCATAGTACACAATAAAATGTTAATGGTCCTCCGAGTATTGGGACAATAGATAATTTTATTTCCTTTTTGAAGTTCTCTATATTTTGTAAATGTCCTATCACAAATAATACTTTTAATCAGAAAATAAATTTCATCTTCACATTTAAATATAAATATCAAAGAAGTCATAGAAATAATTTATTCACAAGGAAAGATGTATTAAATGAAAAAAAGCATATACTGTAGTATTTAGAATATAACACCAATTATTTATATGTGTGCATAAGTGTAAATGTGCTCCCCCACACACAAACATACACAAACTGGAAAGATATATTAAAATATTTATAGTGATTCCTAAATGGTGATTCCTTTTTTGCTTATCTGTGTTTTCTAATTCATCTTCCATAAACATATTACCCATGTAGTAAAGAAAAACAAAAGCTATTTTATACACTGATGCTTAGGGGAAACAGAAAAAAATAGTAATTTAAAAGAATAGATTTTGGTCTTCCTGAAGATGTCGAGAGAGTCAGTATATTATAGTCTCCCTCTACCAAACACAGAAAAAATAAACAAGATTTCTTTCCTTGGCATTTCTACAGTTGCAGGATCTCAAATATTATTTCTAATAAATCTAATTATTAAAAATTAATCTTCACATAAGCTAAAATCTAGATACTTATTGCTATGGTTTGAATGTATGTTCCCCCATAATTCATAAATCAAAGCCTAAGACCTAATCACTTTAGCAGGTGATTAAGTTATGAGAACAGAGCCCTCATGAATGGGATTAGCAACCTTATAAAAGTGCTGAAGGCAAATAGTTACTTCCTTTTTGCCCTTCCACCCTTCCGCCATGTGAGGACACAGTTTGTTGATCCTGTCAAGGTGTCGTCTTGGAAGCAGAGACTGGGCCTTCACCAGACACCAGACACCAAACCTGCTGGTGCCTTGATCTTGGACTTCCCAGCCTCCAGAATTGTGAGAAATAAATGTCTGTTGTTTATAAATTACCCAGTGTATGGTATTTTGTTATTAGCAGCAGTATTGGACTAAGACATTAATTACAACACATTGTTTACTGTTTGCTCTCAAAAGACGCATAATATCAATCTATTTCCTCTTCCATGTGAGAGTTGTTCAAATATCTTAATGAAGATATCAAATTAATAGCCTTTTTCTAGGTAAAACTCCTGCACTTTCTAAACCCATTTCTCATTTGCCATGATTTCCAGACCCTTCATCATCCTCCTCTGATGCACTCGTCTCTAGATGTTATTCTAAAAATATGTCACCAACAACTAGATACCAAATTCTACGTCTTCACTTTTCAGCAGGAAAAAAACAACACTCAGCAGGATTGTTCCCTCCATGTCACATAGGCAGGACCAGTAAAAATCTTTAACTGCAGGTTTTCTGACACCAAATCCAATGTTTTTTCTAATCCATAGGGCTACAGTTTTTTTAAAAAAAAAAAAGTCACTCTCAACAGTAAAAGATGCCACAATGCCAATGATGACTACCTTCTAAGTCTTTTTGTTTCCATCCATTTCCAGAAAGGAGGTTTATCTACATTTGAGGCAAAAATTACACTTTATTATTCACCTTAATCCAAGAATTACCAAGAAGTAACTTGTATTACTTATGTATTGTTGTATAAGAAATCATCCAAAAACAAAGTGCTTAAAACAAAACCAATCATTTATTATCCTTAATGCTATCTGTAGGTCAGGAATTTAGGAGCATCTGGGCTGGGTGGTTCTGTCTAAAGTCTCCCATGAGGTTACAGTTAAGTCAGTGGCTAAGGCCAAAGGCTTCTTTACTCACAGATAAGGTACTTGGGCTGGGAACATTTTAAGAGTTCGGGGCTGAGATAACTAGGGTTTCTTGGACATCTTACTCTAGCTCTACATGACCTTTCTGCATGGTCTCTTCTCTACAGTATGTTAGTTTCAGGATAGTGAAACTTCTTTCTTACGTGGTGTCTCAGAGATCCAAAGGTGCATGTCCGAGAGACAGCCAGACGAAAGCTATACCACTGTTTCTAACTTAGCCTGGGAAATCACGCTGTATAACTGTCACTGCATTCTATTCAATAGTGAGTCACCAAGCCTTGCCAAAAGTAAAGGGAATGGGAATTAGACCCTGCGTTTTTATAGGATAGAGCTATAATTATATCCTCAAATAGTTGCTATGAGAAATGAATCATGTATAAAGCACTTAGTATAATGCCTAGCATATAAGTACTCAATAAATGATAGCTACTTTTATTAAATACAAATGTCCTTTGTCCAATTGCCCTTTTTTTCTATTTTCAATTCTGAAAATACAGTCATGATAACCACTGGCACCTTTTAAGTTTTTATTCATACTTGTTCATCTAAGTGGAATAATAAATACTAAACTACATTACTTTCTTCATTATCAATGTTCACCTCAAACCAATTCCATTGAGATCTGGCTTCTCACAAAGCTCCAGGAACTTTAGCATTTATAATTTGCTTTTTCTAGGAATACTACCAATTCTTATTTATCCTATCTGCATATGGATTCTCTCTACTGTGTCCAGGAGCAGCTACAGTACACTACCGCTCTTATTCAGCTGGATTGCCGACCATACCTAGACAAGGAATGTGGATGGTCAGCCATACTGCAAGCAGAGGAGAACAGTGGGCTGGGGTTGCAAAAGTCAGATCAGATGTCAGGAATTAAGAGTCAGAAAGCATAGGTCAGGAGTTGAATCTTGCCTATATAATGAAATTGAAACCCACATACAGGTGGGAGTCACTGCAGTTGGGAGAAATGACTGGGAAATGGCATAAGTAGCTGCAAGAATCAACTTCCCTACCGGCTGCCCAGTCTAACTGTAAGAACAGAATACTATTCACTTGTACCCTTTCCTGTATCCAGTAGCAAGAATGAATTAAATCTATTCATTCTTATAGCACCATATGTTGTCAGTTTTGCTTTGTTTTCCATTTTAGTTGTAGCCTCTCCAGTTGCAATGTTATCCTCAACCTAGTCTGCCCTCCCTATAGACAAGGTTTATTGAGATATCCAATCATAGATTTGCCCTGGTTTTGGATGACACTCAATCTAAAACAAATTTCTTCTTCTTTAGACCCTACTCAAAATCACCAAAAGAAAGCCCAGACCCTAAAATAGGTCCAAATATAACACTCTCTTCCTAAGACGTTCTATGGTTCACTATGGTATATATTCTCCCTCATTAAAAATGAGTAATAAACCCAATGTGTTCAGCTACAGGTATGTTCCTGGTAGTCTCTGACTGGAGGGAATTAAGGAGCTACAATTTATGTAAAGAAGTTAACACAATAGCAAAAACAACCAAAAGTCATTTATGTTTTAAATTACCATGGACTGGCAACCCAACCATGTTAGTGATCAATCTTCCTTGCCAGGTCACATGGCTCCCACCACTATACCCCATCCTTCCTTGGTATGCAGTGCATTTATATATTTAAAGTTTCAATTAAATGTCCAAATTATGTTATATAAGTTACATATATACAACTATGTTTAACATATTACATTAACTTATACCATAGACAATATATGTAACATTTTTTCTGATTCTCCACTTTAAACAACCTTTTGTTTTCTTGATGAACAAAAAACTACTTGCCAACTGTGCTATATAAGACACCTTCTACTATAGTGTTATTGACTGACAGAAAAGATTTCGGTTCCAATAACTTCTTGCTAACAAAGGAAATCTAACCTTTTTAATATGCTGAAGACTAAATTGCAAACATTTACGGTTCTTTCTCAGAGGAAAAAAGTATGTTTTTTTCTAACGTGACATACTGTAAAGAAAAGAATTGGGTTAAAGAAGCATATATAAATTAAAATGCTATATTTGGTTCTAATTGCCAACAGATTATTCATGAAAAAATTATCATTTTTTGAATGATAGTGAAAGTGTATTTTTTTCTTTTATTAAAACTGATATTTGCTAGTATATTAGATTTACATAACATTCTCAAAATTGAAATAACATATGCCACTTATCACTATTACTATGCTGTTGAATAACAATAAAATTATTCATAGATGTGTCAGAAAATAGATTTGTTACCAATATTTGCTAAAGTGTCATGATTCCTAAGGCTTTAAAAATAAGCTGTTGTTTCCTAAATGTTATTTCAATTCCCAGAAAAAAAAATAACAAACCCAAAAGTTTGTTGAATGGCCTCATTAACATTCTATTTAATAAATGGAAGTAAATATAGTGAATAGATTAAATACAGAAAACATCCCCAAACCTGTCAAGACAGGCAGATAGAAAAGCCCTGCATTATCTATACACTACCAGCCTCACACACAAAATTAGAATCTCAAGATTCAAAGGTCTTTAAAACTCCAATTGTTCAATCCCATCTAGCACTTGAATTCCCTGTGCAAGAGAAGATGGAATAATAAAATAGTTAACAAAGTACAGGCGCCCTGGGCAAGATTTTCCAGTTTAAATCCCAGCTTTTCCACCTCTCATCCATATAAGCTCAGACAAGTTAGTTAACTTCTTTTTGCCTTAATTTCCTTGTCTGCAAAATGGCAATAATAATAGTGCAGTAAAGAATTTATCTCAAAGAGTTGTGGGAATTAAATGAATTAATAAAAATAAAACACTTAGAACAGTGTCATTACATAGTAAGTGATCATTAAATGGTGGTGGTTACAATTTCCTTGACAAGTGACTATTTGGCCTCTCCCTAAACACTTTCACTAACAGAGGATTTAGCAGCTCCCAAAGTGGTCCATTCCATTTTTGGAGGGTTGTCCAAAATTCTTCTTTACAGAAATATGAAACATGTTCCAATCTATATTTCTATTCCATGGAAACATTCAGAATGGCAGTTTTTCAATACATACTCACAGCTATTACAGTACCCTTCTATCCTCTCTTCATCTAGGGAAAATATCCCTTTTTCCTTCATTTCTTCTTCATAAAACACAGTTCGGCCAGTCTGAACATTCTCCTCTGAGTGTGTTCCAATTGTTTCTCTCTATATATCTCTTAAAGAGTGGTGCCCTAAACTCAATATACTCAGTACTGTCTGAACAACAAGAATTAAGACACTAAGAATTCCTTAGAGATGTCATGTTTTAAAGATTTCATGCCATGTAAGCAGAGCTTTAAGGCAGGCCTGATAGTGAATTTCCCAGCAATTAAATCAACATTCTATTAAGATTCAACTATTGGTAAGGCACAGTGGCTCATGCCTATAATTCCAGCATTTTGGGAGGCCGAGGCGGGCAAATCAGTTGAAGGCAGGAGTTCAAGACCAGCCTGGCCAACATGGTGAAACCCCGTCTCCACCAAAAATACAAAAAATTAGCCAGGCATGGTGGCACACACCTGTAATCCCAGCTACTCAGGAGAGGCTGAGGCAGGAGAATCACTTGAACCCAGAAGGCGGAGGTTCCAGTGAGTCGATATCAAGCCACTGCACTCCAGCCTGGGCGACAGAGCAAGACTCCATCTAAAACAAATAAACAAACAAAAACAACATTCAACTATTGACTGGTTCATGTGCCTACCAACTCTAGACAGTTATTTTCATCTGGCAATTCATTAGTACTCAAACTACCATATACATGATACTCAATCTAAACAATAGTAAGCTAAGTCAAATTGGCTATCCCAATTTTAACCTTGAAACCAAGAAAGTTAGAAGTGTCAAGAGGCTCAGTCATTGTAGTTCAAATCTTTCCTTTTTGAGCTGAGGAAATCGAAGTCAGGAGATATAAAGTGACTTCCCTAAGGTCACACAGCAAATTAGGGCAGAGATGAACACAGGCTTTCTAGGAGGTAACTTGTGTTCCCTCTAAGGCCCCCAGATAAAAAAAGAAAAAAAGGACCCCCTACCAAACAAAAAGAATGTCTTTTTGACAATTTATGGCATTGAGAAATAAAGGGAGTGATTATGCAGAAGTTGGAGATGTTGGACAAATTCTTACAGAGCACATTTCTATGCCTGGAGAGTCTCAAATGATTCCATAGAGCTCCTCTTAAGAGGTAACCACTTACTCTGGTGTCAGGTCAATCTTCCTCATGCTCTCCTCCTCTGCAGTTGTTTTCTTTTCATCCTCCTTTGAGTGACACCCATACAGTTTGTTGTTGTTTTTGTAATAAGCAAAGTAACTAGTGTGTTTTACATGAAAAGAAATAACTCATGGTATGCTCTTCATACCTCACAAATCCTAACATTAAAAAGTATCAGAGCGCAATCAAGGTTTGTCAAATCCATTTGTTCCTTAATAGAGATGCAACTCTGTTGACAGTTAAGTCCTTTCAAGGCCCGGTTTGCCTAAAGAAGAGAGTCAAGAGAACAGATTGCTTTATGTGTCATACATACTCAGGGCCACCCTGTGGGCTCAACAAACTCCTCTCTTCACTAGATCTTGTCCAGTAAAGCTCCTAAGTTTGAGGATTTCACTGAAAGTACCTTCAAATTTTCTTCTAATATGTTAAATTCATATGGTGGGCTACCAAGAAACTCTTTATAATTCAGAACATTTTAAATAACATCTCTAGCTCTCTTGTTTAAGGTCTTACAACTAGAACAAGTATAAAGAGACTAAAAATGATTCCTCAGAGGTTATGTTACTTATAAAACAATGATCTATCCATCCATGCATCCACCCACCTATCTCTACGTACATTTCCAGCAAAAGGGAAATGGGGCACAAAATGTCACCAATTTAACACAAGGCAGCAAATTAAAAGTCTAACTGCCATCAGGTCCTCACAATGTCTGGAAGCTGTGCATTCCTCTACCTGAATGCAACATACAACCTTGGACTGATGACACAACTACAATCACAGAGCCCATATTTTCTCTCTGGAAAGAAAAACTTTTCTCTGAATTTTTATTTTCCCCTCTTAACTTCCAAATATCCAAAAACATAGATTCATTCCTTGACCTACTGTGTCATCCAAGAGAACAGTAGCCAAAAGGAGGGCCAAATTCTAACTTTACTGTTAATTTCAGAAAGCAAAAGAAATAAACTATAATCCAATTATATCTGAAATACATCAATGAGAGAACAAAAATGAGAGAATCATCTTTAGTAGAAGCGTACCAGGTATGAAATAAATTAATATAACTGAAAGTCATATATTGAGTCTAAACTCAAGAGTAAAAGCTTTCTGAATTCGTTCATGGATTACATTAGTTTAATCCTGGCTAACTCAGTGCTTATGCAAAAAATTATTACTCACCACTGGAACTGACCAAAAAATTGATAAATAAAAGTAATTATCATATAAATATTTGAATTATTCATTTCTCAGCAAAAGAATCTCTTCTATTATACCACCATAATCTATCTGTGCTTGAATGAGGGCACACTTCCTCTCAGGATTTTGAGACATTTGAGAATATTGTTTTCTGAGTACTCTCAGTACACTGGGAGTAGAAACAAATCAGAGTTAAATTATAGTGAAAGCAAAAGTTTACCAAATAATTTCCAATCATTTTATTAAATAAGATTTTCCATTTTCCAGGGTGCTAATGAAATATAAAGAAGATAAATGAAATGCATAAATATTCATTTCTAATTTCAACCTGATTGTAAAATTTTATTAGCAAAGGTTTGTAATTTATACTTTGGAATTTAGAATGTGGTTTACACAGATATATTATTGAACTCAATTTGCATCACCTAAAAAACAATGCCTAGGGGTCAAGAGAATGTAGTAAAGGTTAATATCATAAAAAATAAATATGTCATCACATTGAAAGCTGTATTAACAAAAGTAATAATAGCTTGAAGTTGCTCTTCTTTTAAAAGGTTATGCTTCTCCTGGAAAGCAAGGAAACTTTTTTGCAGAGGACAATCAAACAGTGGAATAATTTTAGTATCAAGGTAATTAATACATATTCATTATAGGTGTTCAAGAAAGATTAGATATATTTGTGGAGGGAACAGAGTAGGGTCTTTCCTGCTTCATGCAGGTGGTTTGACTGAATAACGAGAGACAGCCCTTTCAACCTCATCTTCAAACAAATGATGCAAGTAGGATTCATTATATTAAAGTTGGCTTTATGGAAAGCAACCCTTTCCAAATTAAAGAAGGTAGGTCTCAAGGTGTGCAGACACAATCCTGGGTTCCTCCTCCCAAAGTAATATGCTGCGTATCACAGTTGTCACCATCTTATTCCTGCTGATCTAGAAGGACTTTGAGATTAATATTTCATTCTAATCACAATAAGTTCAAATTAGTCATATAAACAACTGCACGCTATACAATATAAACATTATTTTCTACATGTTGCTTGGAAGCATTATGAAAAAATGTGCAAATTTTATTGTTCCAGTTATCATATTTCATTATAGTGATGTACCCAGAGGCTAGGCAAGAAAAAATTTTAAGAAGGATTTCTGTACAAGAAAATATATATTAATCAGAACCACCTATAGACTGAAACATGCTCATAGAGTTCTGCTTTAATCAGGAAATTATTAGTGTCCCGAGATTAGCTTCCATTGATTAACCCTGACCAACTTTAATAAAAGGTTTATTTTTAAAAAAAAGCTACATTCAATGACATTTGAATCCATTAAGAAAGATAAAAGCTGAGTAGAACAGTCCTGCTCAATCAGACTGTTCACACTAGACTAGATTATACTAGATTTTTTATTAGTAACCAAGTCTTATTTTAAATAATTATCAAAAAGCTACTTTTCCTATGTGTGTAAATGCTATAGACTCTAAGCTACACTTTGGTCATATAGAAGTATTTGCATAGGGATAGTTGACAGGAAAAGTCAAACCACAGGAGCAGCCCTGGCATTACTATGAGGTATACACTAGCAGTACATAGGTAAAGTAAATGAAAACAAAATATCCATCAAACTGAGGCAAACATAAAACTGAGGCAAATTAGGAGAACGTTGGCTGACTCCAAGAAAAAATATCCTTTTGAACATGCAGTAATGTTGCAAATTGTAAGTGAGTGTCAGTGATAGAGTTCATTAAGGGGTTCATGTTATAGTCAGTGCACTGCAAACCCTAGTCATTGGATCTTATACAGACTTAATGATTAAAATAAAAATAAACATGACATGTGATATCTCCTTAAAGACATTCTGAATACACAATTTCACTGAAAAAAAAAAGATACTAATGTCCGATTTTCGTTGATCTGTCAAAATACAAAAGAAATGCAAAAAGTCTTTGCACAGATGTAGCAAAGTACTGGATTTTTATATTTTGGCAGGTGCTCAATACACAGCCCACATAATCACATGTTAATGACTGGAGTGTGTTAATCAGCATGCATACCTGATTCCTTCTTGCCCAAGGGGGAAAAAAGCCAACTATTCCAGAGCATGTTAATGTCTCTACTTTTTTTTTTTTTTTTTTTGAGACGGAGTCTTGCTCTGTCGCCCAGGCTGGAGTGCAGTGGCACAATGTCGGCTCACTGCAACCTCCATCTCCCAGGTTCAAGCGATTCTCCTGCTTCAGCCTTCTGAGTAGCTGGGACCACAGGCACGCACCACCACGTCTGGCTAATTTTTGTATTTTTAGTAGAAATGGGGTTTCACCATGTTGGCCAAGCTGGTCTCAAACTCCTGACCTCAAGTGATCCACCTGCCTTAGCCTCCCAAAGTGCTGGGATTACAGGTATGAGCCACCACGCCCAGCCTAATGTCTCTACTTTTGATGAAGGTTTTAATAATATGCTAGGTAAGAAAGAAAATTTTTCCAAAAATTATCCTTAGAAAGGCATATTATATAATTAAGAGTCATGAAAAAATAATTTATATTTCCATAAACATCGAGATACTTCCAAGTATCATACCAGCAACCCTTTGTTTAATTTAAACAATTTAGATTTGGGGAACTTTTAAAAATACATACTTTTTCTAAAGGACAGTGCACATTATCAGGGTGTAAAAATATAAAGGAAATCAATGTGTCAACACTAGACAGCATTTGCTGTCTATTTCACTACCCACAGCAAGAGCTTTGCCAGATTCCATGCAATAAAATGTTTTATTTTTTAGTTCAAATTCTAAATAAATTTCTGTCATTAAATTTCTGAAACAGGTTGAAAAAGAGATAGTACCGTATGCAAATATAGTTTCAAAGTTACAGGAACTGGGAAATCTCCCATAAGTCTTCCTAGAAAATACTATTCAGTGATTCAAGGTAAGGATGGCCATTTTCACGTGTTAACAGAAATCTAGGCTTGAACTTTACTAAAATTGAATGAATTTCTAAAATCCAAAAATGAGAGAAGTAGTAACTAAATGTCTCAAGAAGTCTAAACCTTACAGGTTTATGGACTTTTTTCCAGTGCTTCATAGGCCAATAAGGTATCACAAAGGTGTACATAAATCTTACCTTAGGAGTTATGACTATGACTATACACTAGTTAGAACCAAGTGAACGAGTGGGTTTCACTACACTTTCTAAAGTACAGTCTCAATAAAAGTGGGGAAATAAATTTCATTTTGGTGCTGCCTACTATCTTAAATGACAAAATCTTACAAAAAACTGGCAACAATTCAAGTTTTTAAAATCTTCTCTAAAATAACAAGATTAGAAATCTTCTCAAAGTCTGTCATAACAGCATGACTGAAGATTAGATCCTCACTAAAAATTCCTGGATTGTTATCATGTAATGACAATAGCTCCATTCCCAGAAATGGTACAAAGTCCACACCAGCAATTTTATGACTCCAAGTGAAAAACACAAAACACTCCAGAGTTGATTAGCAACTTCATGAGACTGAAAGCTAGAGAAGCAGAGAGTAGAAATTGTTTGCAAGCAAGAAGGTGTTTTCCCCAATAGTTATTTATGAAATATCTCAGCATGCCTACCATTATTTTCATTAAATTACAACAAAGGGCATTATTGACATCTTTTATTTAAGGTGGAAACTTATTTTAAAACTTTTCTAGAAGATAAAAACTTCCCTGGAGGAATTTAAGTAGGTCTCTAAAATAAGAAGTTCAGATATTCTGGGGCTGATAGTCCACTATGGTTATTTCTACCTACTTAGACTAGTAGTTAAAAGCCACATGTATATTTTTGCCAAAATGTGTATCAATATAAGAATGTGTGTAAGTGTACACATGTACATAAGTTCCCACTTACAATCATCACATTTTGTATCTCATAAGAGTGTTGGTGCCTTACCCACATCTCCATGGCCTACCACAGAAGCCACCTACTAACAGTTGCTTCTTAGGCAAAAAGCTTGTCTCTCGCCTGGGCCCATTCTCTGGCTGAGAGCATTTCTACTCGCTTCCCTCCTCTCCTTGGTCTCACCAATGTCATTTCTTGTCATTCTTGACTATGTTTCTGCCCACATGTACATTACTTAAAACGTTGTCTCCACCCTTTGTGTAAATTTTGTCTTCTTCAGAATCTCTGAGAACTCTTCAATGAATAACCTCCCTAACTGTTCACTCTTCCGCTTATCATCAATCAAACTCTCACCTGCACTACTGCAATGGTTTCCTAATCGGTGTCCCTGTTTCTGATGTTCTCTCTCACAGTCCACTCTCTACACAGCAGGCAATGTGATCTTTTAAAAACATAAATCAAATCATGTTACTCCCTTGCTTAAAATTTTCCAATGGCTTCTACTTACACTTGAAAGAAAGTTTAAACACCTCCCTGTAGCCTATGAGACTCTATAATATCTGTAATCTGCCAGCCTCCCTGATTTCATTTCATACCATTCTCTGCCTCACCAGCCACTCTGTTGTTTTCTGTTTCTCAAACATACAAACTACAAGACTTTTGTACTTATTATACACTCTGACTGGGTGTCTTCCCCAAATCTTTGCACAGTGATTCTTTTTATTCCAATTTCAGCTCAAATGTCACCTCCTCAAAAATAACTTCCCCAGTCTTTTTAAAGCAGTAATTCTCTATCACATGTTCTTACTTAATTTTCTTCATAGTACTTATCATTGTCTGAAATTGTCTCACTCTATAAGACTTCTTTATTGTCTGCCATACTACTAGACTCTAAGTTCTATGATAACAGGGATGTTAACCACATTATTCACAAGTTAGTCCTTGTGCCTGGAACTTTAGTAGGTACTATACACTCAGGTATCCAGTGATGATAATAACTCCTTTCTAAATTATACTCTAAAGCAAAAGAAAAAAAAGTAAGGAAGGGAAGGCTCAAAATAACATGTATGTTGCAATTTATCTGTTTGATACAAGTAGCTATACATAATTTGCACCAAAAAATTGTATGTAATCTGCAGACAAGATCACCAACAATATATAAGTTTATCTGTCCTTTCTACAGTTGCAATCTAGCAGATAATCATTATACACAATATCATATACAGGTCATGAAACATTATCACAAAAATATTCCTCTCCATGCTTATTAACATCAAAAATAATAATATGTTGTATGTTTTTCCATGAAAAAAATTATGTGAATGTATTCCAGCCTAATGAGTCAGTCCTAATGAGAACAAAAGCACATTTTAGTGGACAGTGTCAACATTCCTCTGCAAAAAAGGTATTGGCACACTGGGTGCCATGATGAAAGTGGTAGCGGTTGTGGATAGAGGATAGTGAATCTTATTTACACTAACTTTCCAACCTTCAAATGGCTCTCACTAATTAACATAGCACATTAAATTTATAATTCAACAATTTGGTGTGTATAAATAGGTAATTATGATTAAAATCAGAATCTAAAACTTTTTATCTCAAACTGGTCCTTGAAATCCTATTTCTAAAATTTCTATTCTCATTCTTTGCTACGCCATTACAAATTATTTTTCTTGTTTGAACCTATGTGGTCTCATATTTTGTTGCAGTGTCACCTCAAAATAATCAGAATTTTCACATTTAAAGATTTTTTTTCTAATCAGGAAGTGGGAATTAGTAGAGCTTCTTTGCTTTGTCTTCACCTTCTCTGACAGAAAACTTCCTCTGTGGTCATGACATTTCAAAGTAAAACCCTTCCTGAACCCAAGAGATAAGAAACTTTTAGGGCTTGTTTCTAACAGTTCATGAATGAGGGCCATGAGGGCCATTACAGAAAGTAAATAACAATGGAAACTGTATAAGTGCTGAAAAAATTATTGTTATTTTTTATATTTTCTTTTAAGTTTTATTTCTTCACAACTATTTTTTGTGACTCTAAGTACAGAATATGATCCATTAAAAAACTACAAGTTTTACTTGATTTCATAAACATGTTTTTGACTTCATATTTATTTTAAAGTAGAATGAGGTAAAATGTTTATTAAATTTTATATTAGCAGAGTCCTCCCACTCCAACACACACTCACACATACACACACACAATATATGTAGGTTTGCAGGTCTACCCAGAAACTTAAAATCCTTCTATTGTTTTTTTTCCTGTAAGTGTTATGGTACTTACAGTATAAGTCATTACAGGTCTGATATTACAGTTGTTACAAAATATTGAATCTATCCAGTGAAAAAGAAGCACAAAGGGAATTTCCAAATGCAGCTGCTATTTCCCATTTGTTAAATCCTTTTATTACACCATATAAGTACACAGCTGGGAAATACTATAGAGTGGGAGTTTAAACAAAATATTTTGGCTTCTAGTCATTCGGAATACACAAAGGCTCCAGTGGAAAGCAATGTTTGATAGCAAAAGAAAGTGAAAGTTTGAAAACATGTCTAGCAAGTATGATTTCTTTTACATTAATATTTAACTTATTTGTACCATTAAACTATTTTATACTATCATAAACCACATTTAATATAAATTTGGTAACAAAATTATTAATATATATTTTAAGACAAAATTTTAGATCATAAAAGTTTGATAATAACCCACCAAAGTAACTTGGCACTTATCAAGATACAAACAAAATTTTTCTAGGAAAAATAAGTATAGTGTTCTCAAAGAAATAAAATTTGAACTGTATTATTTCTTCTTCTACCCATATTTTCCAGTCCAGTTATTTTTATTTGTCTATGACTAGATTTGGCATAAAAGCCAAAATATATCTTAAACCCATCCTTTCTCTCTAGCCACTCTTCCTTTACACTAATCCAAGCCATTCATCTCTCACCTAGACTTCTGAAATAGACTCCCAGTGGGTCCTCCTTCTTTCACTCTTGTCTCTCTCCCATCCATTCATTATACCACAGCCAGAATTTATCTGTTTGAAATGTTTTTGAATGCTTCAAACGTTTTCCATTGAACTTAGATCAAATCTCACATCCATAATGTTATCTCCAAGGTCCTGTTTGATATAGCCCCTACCAATCTCTCCAACTATATCTTATCCTATATTGCATCCTTCTTCATAACTCTTCAGCGATGAAGGCCATCTTTTACTTTCTGAAATTAAGCAGTAACTTTCTCACTTCAAATACTTCATACATGCTGTTCCCTCTGCAGTTTTACTCTTTGTTCCATTCTACCTGGTTAGTTCTTACCATCCTTGGCTCAGTGAGGGCATTCCTAACCATCTATTCTAAATTAGGTTTGCCCCATTATGTTCTCACATAGCATTCTGTTCTTTCTCCTCACACATAGCAAACATCACATTTTAATTATATATTTGTGTATATATTTATTTAATTTCTATTCCCTCTCCCAGACTATAAACTCCATGAAGGCGTGCATCATGTCTGCTTTGTTCACCACTATATAGTCAGCACCTAATAGAATGCTTGGCACATAGATGGTACTCAATAAATATTTGTTTAAATAAAAATGAAACATCGCTCCATTATCTTGCCAATATGCAAGTGGCAGTGACTGGATATCTATTTCACCTTGGAGGTGTTAAAATGAACAACTTAAGTTCAATCAGAAAAACAGACTTGCTTTATTACCTTCTTCCTACTCAAGAAAAATAAATCTTCCAGTGGATCGAATTGTACAATTTTGATCCCTTTCAAAACTAAAATTAGTCTAGAAACTACCTTTCAATCCTCTGCTTCTCACCTACTGTTTCAGAGCATTGACTGTGTCTGCAAAATCATCTGAAAAAGAAAAATGTCTGCCTTCATAAATTATTGAATTAAGTCTCTGAGACATTAAGCATTGAATAAGAATTTAAATGTGTGTTAGTAGTAGTAAAGGCATTGTAAATATTACCTTATTTTTGTTAAGAAATAAAAATTTTCTCAGTGCCCACTTAAAATAATTTTCATTAACTTAATTTTTGTTAGCCAAAAATTAAGAAATGCAAAATGGGGTTTAAAACTTCTAATCTAATAAAATATATTAACATTTTAATCTCTTCTAGATGCTAAAAAAATTGAATATTTTTGCTTTGAACTAGATAATTAATGTCACTGACTATGGTTTCTGTTCTGATGGTTAGAGATGGAATTTAACATGGGAAAGCTGGCTAATACACTGCATGTATTTGATGTGGTTTCTACTTTTTGAGAAAACTCCTGTAGTCTGATTGACTTATTCTCACGAGGTTTGCATGCCCTTTTGAAATTAATATATAAGCACATAAGTGAGAAAAGCTTTATTATAAGTCAAGAATGACCATTAAAAGTGATAAATACCTGCATTTTCTCACTGAAGGTGTATTCAACATATGACCTCATTCACACAGACGTATTTGCTTAATTAAATTTTTCAATATTAATACATAAGCATACTTTATTTGCTCATACCTATTTTATGATATTACCAAGTTAACCACCTTAAATTCATGGATTCATAGAATAAGATAACCAATCCCCCCACAAAAATCAATCGATAAAATATATTACTGGCACATTGACCTAATAATAAACATATATACACTAAATCACAAACCATTTTTCAAGTTTATCCAGTTATTAGTATCTTAGTAATATGTACCTGGTAGTTGTTTCATGATCTAAACAAAAATAACTCTAAGGTCATCTATTTCCCTAAAATATCTATTTATAATGAGGACATTCTAAGGAATGCATTTAGTGACAGTGGTCAGATTTTAAAGGCTCACCATTCTTTGCTGAGATGACAGAACGCTGTCCCAGTCAGCATCTTGTTGAATGGTATTGACAAGTGTTGGTAGCTCCTCAGAGTGAGGTTTGTTGTGCATTATGGGGTGCAGAGGCAGATGGGAGGCCACATGTTGATCACTGCCCTCTTCCTTTTCCCTTGAGGTTAAATCCTGGGTCATCGCATCCTCTCCATCAGCTGCACAGGCAAATGGAGAGGTGGCTTGCTTGGAAGACATTCTTCTGCAGAAGGAAAACAGAATGGATTAAAAATGGCTGTCAATAACAAAACATAAACCAATCCTTGCATTTGGCTAGTTCAGGAAAGAAGGAAAGTTATTTAACTTTAGAGATATTTGTGGTCCACTCTAAACCCCTGAAAAAGAACTCCTGGCTTATGTGTCCTTCTTTCCCTCCTTGCTTTTAACTCAGCAAACCTCTTCCCAGTAATTACTGCATATTTTCTCTCTTACAATCCATTAATGATTTTTTTACAGAGTAAGTTTTCATAATGGACAGGGTGTGTATGTGTATATTTTTCCTCCTAGTTTTCTTAACTAGATTATAAGCTTCTTGAAAGTATTTAGGGTGATAATTAGCAATGGAAAAAAATGAATCAATGAACTGGCAAATGAGTCAGTTTGCAAGATGATTTGAAAGCACAATTATCCAACTTTCTCCTATGGTTTATGTAGGAGCAAAAGAAGGGGGATATGTAGGAAAATATAATCAGGAGAGTAAATAATTCATAATTAAAGTCCTAAACAAATCTGATCCTGACTTCTTTGTTTACACTTTGCATTATTAGGGCTGGGCCTAACACTACTTAGTGCCATCTAAAGCTTTTTAAAAGACCTTTGAAATGAGTCAATTGTTGTAACTTAACTTTTAAGTGACATATTGATTGAGTGGCTGATACTGTTAGATTAGTTTTAGGGCAATTTTGTAGCATTTGAATTAAGTATCTGAAATAGCTATACCTCTATTTTATATTAGGAAGTACATACAAGATTCGAAGCATTTACCATGAAAATAGTAAAATGCCTACTGTGCATAAGATTTAAAACCTCCAAATACAATACTGAACATTCATTTATATGCCCACAAATAAACATCGACTACACTCTGCATGACAACGTTTCCATTCTGTGCTCTCATATAAAATCAGAAAACCATGATTATTAAATAGAATTTCAAAATGTTCAGAATATCATTTTATTAAGATGAATTTCTTGGCAAAATGGTTAGAAAATAAAACCACTGAAAGTGTATAACTTAACAGAAGAGGGAATTGAGCATTTTTTCTAAAACTTTACATTGTTTTTAGTTTATTACATCTTTAGCTCTAAAACTGCTGTGTAATGAAAGGAATAAAATCTCCACCTTAATTGCTATTTAACATTAATTGATTTCATACCATTTTTTAAAAAATGCACAAATCAGTTAACATAGGAAACCACATGAGCATTTTTCAAATTAGCAAATCATTAACTTGCTAGTACTGTTTCTACAGACAAATAAATACTGATTAAAGGGTCTAGAAATCTGAGATTAACAGTTAAATTTACAAATCTGTCACACGCTTTCATGAATATTGCAGTGAAGGAAATATCAAGTGCAAAGAAAAATAATTAAGTTAATTCCAATTTAAACAGTAGTTTTTATGTAGCAGCCCATGTTTCACATAGGATTTAACAGCTAATGCTAAATTTCTCACAATTAATGAGGGGGCTCAGATTTAGTATCCTACAGTGAAAAAAATTAATATAAGATCAGCTAATCTAATTATGCACAGTTCAAAATAAAAGTATTACAGGCTTTTGAAGTGCTTTGAAACATATTAAAATGCTGATACCAATTTATAATAATCATTCTACAAATAACAAAAATTGTATCTATTAAATTTGATACTAGAAAATAAAATGGGGGAAAGGGAATGCAAAAGAATGCCTATAATTTCTTTGAGAAGAAATGAATTAAATGTTCTAAAGAGTGCTATATCAATAAATCAGATATATTCTTGATCAATTTATATCAATAATAACAAATGAACAAACATATACACAATTATGAAAAATGGTAGCCAATGGATGCTTCTTAGTATAAAAGAATTGCTGTATGGCTTACTTTACCGGCCCCATAACTACTATTAGTAAAACCAGGCAAATTATAATTGTTCTGCAAGTTTATCAAGAGCTTGCCACAAACAAGAGTGATTTCCTATTTCAGATACTGACAATATCAATAATCATTCACATTAAAAACAAAAGAATGAATGTACTTCTGCTTTTTAAAATAGTTCAATACAATTGAAAGTCATGATCCAAAAATCAGAGTGACTTTAGTTTCCTCAACAAACATCCTCTTATTATAAAGTGAATTGGCTCCTTCCAATAGCAATGTCTATGATTGTTGCTTTAGTTTAAATTAATCACGACAAAACTCAAAATGAAAACAGTCTCTTAAGAATAATTTCAACTATAAACTGCACCAGTGAACAATAGTGCACAATCCTAATTAAATACAACTCTGCAGCTGTAAAAATAGACTAAATCTATGAGTTGAGTTTAAAGGATGGTTTGTTAGAATGTTTTCTTAAGGAAGGCTGGGTCCTCAGTCTTAATCAGCCAATAAATTATTTCCTGCAATTACATTAAATAGAAAATTATCTTCAAATGGGGAGTGTTAATTGAAAATCAAAATTCAGAGGGAAGTTTAGAAATTACACGCTGAATACAATTAGTGAGGAAAGGCTTCACCTCTACTTCATCAACAGTCTTCTGGTGATTCCTCCAGTGGCCATTCAGGAATGCTACCTATTTATAACATCTCACAATTTGTCTTTTATTTTGCATCTACAAATACATATGTGTATCAAGGTTGCAAATAAAACACAAGCTGCCAAAAAAAGCAATATTAAATCTGAGTGTTCATTCTCAGTTCACACTATCGTTAGAGGAAAAGGAGACAGGGGAGGTAGGACAACAACGGTTAACAATCAAGAAAAACACACTCAATTTTGAAATCCCTTTCCTTAGCAAAGGAATTAACATTTTTTTGTTCCAAAAATACTTTTCCAAATCATATAATTTCTTGTTTTTACTTTATTATAGTTCTCAAATGCATTGCTAGTGGCGAAAAAGATGGGTTTTGTTTTTAGTAAGGTATTTCCTTGAGCAATTCCTTTTGGTAGAATTGTTGGGGTTTTTTTGTTTACATCTTTTTTTTACATTTGGTCTTGTTGTTGATTTTTGTTTTGGGTGGCAGTTTTGAGTTTTGTTATAAAATGTGCACAAATTGTTTTTAAGGCAGTTTATTAAATAAACTTTAGATTTGCTGATTATTAGATCTGATTCACTGATTTTTTGCATAAATACTTTATTAAATAATCCTGATGACATCTCATTCATTTCTTTAGCTTTCCCCTTTAAAACATTTTACTCAACCAACCAAACTGTATTCTAGAAGCTTCAATGGCACTTGACTTTTGGTAATGCCTTTACTATAACCACTGTACCATAGTTACTCTCCTTTAGAAACTCATAAATCAAATATACCCATGTTTCAGTGTTTTAAAATGTCATGTGGAATGCTTACATTTATTTTAATGCTCAGTCAGTAATTTTCCATTGCAAAAATTTTCATCCCCAACATATTAAGACAGCACCTTACTTTAGCTGCTGCCTTATATAACTAATAAGTAAAAGAAAATCAAAATCCTTGTGGAAATGGTCAATTTCGATGTGACTTTACTTTGTTTTATTTTTGCACTATTATAACTTAAAAATCATTCAAATGAATTGTTTTTTTAATTTGTATTAAAAAAAATCTCCCTAGTTATACCCCCTGAAAACAGGGGTTTATAATGGAAGTGCTGACACAACCCTAACTAAAGCAGCGCAAATGTTGCCGCTATAATACACAAAATCAAGTTCTATTATTCTAAACTATCCTCGCTCATGGGATTTTTCTTTACTGTGCTCCCAGCCAAACTGCTGAAGCATGAAAAATTTAAATGCAATCAAATGCGCCCAATTCTACTTTACTAGAACAAGTGTCTACAGTGGTACAATCTTAAAAGGAGATGCAACAGATTTGTTTGGTGTTTTTTTTAACTGTTTATTTATAATACAGTGCATTGGAGATAAAATAAAAGAGGAAATTACACTCACATGGTACCAGTGTATTGACTACACAGAGTACATTATAATCAGAGAGAAAAACTACATTGTCAACTTATCACATTGGTTAAACAAGATGGTTTTCTGGGGCATAACTATTATCAAGTAAAACCTTCAAAGAGAATTATATATCTTTGGGACACATAAAACTAAATTCCCATCATATGTTCCCTGAGTTTGAAATGTCTCTGCCCAACAATCAAGTGAACTCCCAGGATGCCAGGCCATTGGGAAGAACTTCGGGCTTAGGACTTTTGGAAATGAGATTGCTGGAGATAAAGCCTCCAGTTACTGAGAATGTTCTCTAGGAAGTCAGTACAAACACCTCTAGAAAGGTCATAATTATTTTACTCCAAAACACCAGTACAAAGTCTGAATGTTTGGCCTACTACAAACTTACTCAGACAGTAAATTTGTTTTCTGTTCTGCAACAATAAATCAAAATTAGTTGGCCCAAGACTTTATAAAATGATGAGAATGCTGGATATGTGCACATTAAGTCCTCTATCTCAGAATATCATATTTTCTAGAACTTTTCTGATTTGACATTATTCTTTAAAAACAGTTATTTTTATGTGTTTAAAGTCAGGATTATTTTTAAACAACTTCAAACTTTTAAACTTTCTCATAAGACATAATCACTCAAAATTACATTTTTTTAATTATAGCTTGAAAAGTATCCATCTTTCAAAACTGTCATTTGAAGCTTACATAATTATCAAAAAGAGCCACTGAATTCATCATAGCAATATATTTAACTGAATTTTTGAAAATATTTCCATTATTTTTATGATTATTATCAAATGGCATTCACTTTCCAGGTGTGTTACATTTATTCAAAAGAAGTCCTGTTTTTAACATAAAGCAACATTTTAAGAGTTGTTCTACTTATTCAAAAAAATTAAAACTTCAGGCTAACATTCCCATTTATTTTTGCAGCTCAGCCCCAGGCTACCAAGGTAGA
This sequence comes from Gorilla gorilla gorilla, assembly GCF_029281585.2. Taxonomy (NCBI): domain Eukaryota; kingdom Metazoa; phylum Chordata; class Mammalia; order Primates; family Hominidae; genus Gorilla; species Gorilla gorilla. The sequence continues at coordinate 22,745,691 of NC_073233.2, forward strand.
CTCATTTTCAGTCAGATAATTCACTGTTAATATAATGCTGTACTTGAGCTGATATTGATAAATAAACAACTAATTTTCCAAAAATATATCACAGTGCCTCTCATCTTAAGGAGCATGAGTAACAGATATGTTTAGTTGCCAAAATGCACAATACCCAGGAACCTCTACAAAGGACACCAGTCCACCCAGCCTAGGGCAAAGAATGATTTTAAAACCCTCTTCTTCTATCTCTAATTTCCACATTCAAGGATCTTGGGGAAGGGAGGATGGCATGGTACACCCTAATTCTAGACATTAAAATGAAGACATTCCTTTTAAAACATTCCTCAATTCATTCCAGTAAAGTCGGAAGGTGCTTACTAATTATTTGTATTACTTTATACAACACCACCACCTCCTCTCCCCCAATCCACCTCCAAACTTCCCTCTGCTTCTGCCAGATTTTTCTATTTCTTCCATTAAGTAATTAAGAAAATTCAGGTGAAAAGAAGGTAACTGTTTTCAGAATTACCTTGGAAAGTTATAAACCTATCTTCTAGAGTTTGTAGCAGCACTTTCAGAACAGATATGGTAACACATGAGGACAATAACTATTAGAAGAAAACTCGCTGATTAGAATTAGCTGTCAAATCAATGGAGATGAGGTAAATGAAATACATTTGAAGCCCTTGAAGTGTGTCTAAGAAAGTGCTTAAATTAATGGATTCTGACTTTTCTAAGGGTCCAATTTTTCACAGCAAAGCACCAAAATTGTCTCCAAAGGCCCTCTGAGCTGCTTACAAAACAAGAACTACCTGGAACAGATTCTTCTTAAGTCATCAAAGTTTGTGTTTCTAGAGTTTATATTTAGCTGACAATATTGCTGTCACTTTATGTAGCTTAAGACTGTTCTTTGGACTAGAGCTCATATGTCTTGGAATGCTTTGACTCATGAATTGTTTTTCCTGATAATGTTACATCACGTAACTACCTCCGTCTAATTGGTTAGTATCTGCTGGAAGAGACAGGCAGCCAGCCTAATGACTGGCCTGCTGACTGACTGCCTATGGAAAACCTATAATTATTAAGTGTCCCTGAGTATCTGGTTTCTTCCTGGGATCAAAACAACTTGACTTCATGTAACCTCTATCTATACTTTTTGCTTGATATAAATAATATGGTTTTCTCACAGTTTATCTACCAATAACTTTTTGGAATTTTTGCTTTAGAAAGCCAGGCCCAGATTTTATAAATAAATTCAGTGACTTAACAATAAGAGTAAAACCTAACAATGGCTACTATAAATATACACTAACTTAGAGGGTTTTAATCTAGCACAATGACTTTATAGCTCAACGAAAGACCTCTGTGTGGCTGGAGTGAAAGAAAGCTGTCTAAAATAATAGCAGAATGAATTTATTTATGTAAGTTCACTTTGAATTTCCTCTTCATATAAAATGAGAACTACAATTTTTTAAGTGAATAAACAGACATCTCTCTGTCAGCGTGAAACTGGCCCATTAATATGGAAGCCCAAGTACAAGATATCTTATCCAATTATATTAATAAAAATCATAAACCAGAACAATAACTTCTCAGAGACAAAGTGTAGGAAATTGTCACTGTATACTTTTCCATCCTTAACTCGAATTTCCCTCTTCAATATTTCCAGAAAAAAAGAGAAAAATGAATATTGATACTTTAGATTGTTTCAAAATATGAAAATTCACACAAACACTGAACAAATTTATATAAAGAAGCTAATCTCTGAGGTTCTCCTTTAGCTAAATAAGGCAATCTACCAAGTCCACTCTTTCATGTGATGAAATAAGGTGTAAATTTCAGGTTCCTATTCAAAGACAGACAAGAAGAAGAGAAAGAAGAGGGAGGGAGGAAGGGAGTGAGAGTAGAAAGGGAGGGGAAGGGGAGGGGAAAAAAGGGGAGAAAGTAAAAGGGGAGGAGAAAAACAACCATGGCTTTGCAGTTCATTTTCAGTTTGTCTACTTAATGAAAACCTCATTGTACAAGCCTGAAAATCATTTCCAGCAGGCAAAGTATTTCTGATTCAGCAGAGGTTACACAAGCATCAAAGCAGTTAAATATAGGTGCCAAGCTGCATTGCCAGGAGCTCTTAGTACTGTGAGTTAGTGTTACCTGACAGCTTAGTGAATATAAAATTACTTGTCTCTCCAATTGAAGACAATCAAATTGTCACCTTCCATTGTAATAATGCACAACTAGTGATCAGCAAAGTGCAAACATAATTACCATGAAGAAAACAAAAAATCAAATCTAAATTTTCAACAGAGTAAACACATCTATCTTCTTCCCCAAAAAAGGAGTGCATTTTAATCCTGAAGGCTATGATGCAATCTTCATGTTATTTAATAATAAGATTTATTCATCTTAAATTAAATAAAAATGAAAAACAACAAGAAATACTAATTCATAAAAAGTGACTACAAATATTAATACGAGCACTACAACTTTCCAGACATTTCTAAGCACAAAGACCTACAAATTATATCACTGCCATTTGAACCTATATCATTAAAGGGTATGTCAGCGCATTTTCCATTATAAAAACTTTGTTTTTAGAGATGTCTTTCTAGCCTAGCAACCTTCCTGAAGGTTGAAAAGGACAGGCAGGATCCAACTTCAAAAGCTTTTGTCTTAATTTTTCTTTAACAGAGAGTCATGCTTCGTTTTCGTCTTCTAAAGTAGCTTATATTTTTGATGTTGAAAATTCATCTCATGAAAGTGATTTAATATCTCTACACAACTTTAGAAAAATAACCAAGCATAGGACACATATTCACAACTGTTTTTCAGACACTCAGCATCTAGAATTCTCATCCAAATTTGGTGACCATATTGGCTCACTACCAAAGTGATCTCAGTAACCTGAAGCTAAATTAATATTAAAGGACTGAAAATTTGACATGGTTCTCCCGCACTCCAAAGATTCCTAAGATACAAATTAAAATGAATATAATTAATATAGATAATGCTCCAAACAAACTGCATTTTAAAAGCTCTCTTAGAAAAGTGATTTTATTTCATAACTAACTCAAGATTTAAGACATTCAAATTTATGTCATTCCTTCTAATACAGCAAAAACTCTAATCATTCTCCAAATACTCTAAATATAGGGGCTTTTTCCATCAATAATGTCATTTTTATCAGAAAATATGTCCTACAGCTAAGCCAGGTGAGGTGGCTCATGCCTGTAATCCCAGCACTTTGGGAAGCTAAGGCAGGTGGATCACTTGAGGTCAGGAGTTTGAGACCAGCCTGGCCAACAAGGTGAAACCCTGTATCTACTAAAAATATGAAAATTAGCCACCCATGGCGGTGCGCGCCTGTAATCCCAGCTCTGCAGGAAGTTGAGGCAGGAGAATTGCTTGAACCTGGGAGGTGGAGGTTGCAGTGAGCCAAGAGCGTGCCATTGCACTCTAGCCTGGGTGACAGAGCAAGGCTCTGTCAAAAAAATAAATAAATAAATAAGAAGAGGAAAGAAAACAGAAGAAAGAGAGGGAGGGAGGAAGGAAGGAAGGAAGGAAGGAAGGAAGGAAGGAAGGAAGGAAGGAAGGAAGAAGGAAGGAAGGAAGGAAGGAAGGAAGGAAGGAAGGAAGGAAGGAAGGAAGGGAAGGGAAGGAAGGGAAAGCAAGCAAGAAAGAAAATATTTCCTACAGCTAATGCCTGATATGCCTGACATTCCATTTTTACCATATGCCTGATATGCCATTTTACCAATATTTCCTACAGCTAATGACTGATATTTCCATTTTAACCATTTCATTTTTGAAATATTTCCTATAGCTAATGCCTGATATGCCTAATATTCCATTCCAATTTTAGAACAAATACTTCTGTTCTAAATAACATCAGTTATGATCATTTAACACAAAAATAGACCAGTTTAGCAAAAAAGGGGGAGGCACTGACTACACCAGGGTGACAGTGAAATGAATTGAGGCTCATCAAGAGCATAGGCTCTCCTGAGCTTGAATCTTAGAATACAAATCCAGACATTAGAATAATGCTTTCATCTGGTATCAGTCTCAACTGGTGTTCCTCAGTCTTGCATTGTGTTCCTCTTTCTCTATTCCTCTATTTTATTACGAAGGAGTAGAGGAAAGAATGAGATGAAGACATTGGTTGAACATCGGTGGCTAAATCAGAAGGAAAACAAGGATAGCAAGCAACAGGAGAAAGGGGAAGTCCAGTCTCTAGCTGCACATTTTATTTTGATTTGAGATAAACTTAACATCATTAAGAGAAGTGTCTGGGTGTAAGAAATAAGACGGTTTTAGAAAAACATCTTTTTCCTTGCTCTTAGAACTTTCAAATAATATAATACAATTTTTTCCAAGAGACACTTCTTATAAGCTCAGCACAATAAAAACCTCCCAGGCAAAGGGGATTGCAATCAGTATTTCCTAAACTTCGATGATGAGTAATTTAATCAATTTCTGAAATTATACTCCTACAGAGTATTTATTACAATATACTAAAATAAAAAAGTATCAACGAGAGGAAGAAAAGGAAACTTCTTGTCAGAGAACGTCTTTCAGACCCTGGGAGATAAATGCTTACATAGCATAAGCTCATGGTAAATGGGTAAAAGGAGAACTCATTAAAATATTTTGTTTAATTAAAAAACAAGTTAATTCTGTATATTTCATGAGGACAGGGATCGTCTGTCTTGTTCATTGCTGGATCCCCAGTGCCCAGCACAGTGCACAACACATCGTAGACAATCAATACTATGGGAAAGAGGGAGGAAAAGGCAGAGAGGGAGAGATAGGCAAATAGCTTATTGTTTTAAATTAAAGTGAATAGATAATCACAGAAAATACCACTCCATGTTAATACTGCCAATCTAAACATTATTATTTCTCTATACTGTTTTTATCAAGCATCTCATTAAGTCATAAGATTATTATATCCATATCCCCAACACTAAACTCTCTCATCTCCCAGAAATCCAACAGTCCTCAAATGACTGTGAAGTATTTATACCAAGATATGCTCTGCAATTTCATATTAAACACCTTAAAACTAGATTCATCACTATTTTCCTCAATACCTCCCCTCATTCATCCACACCCAGAAGAGTACCACTGTCAGAATCATCAAGGTTCAAAACATGAACACTCTATCCACCTCCTCATTTTTATCCTTGCTTCTCAATGCCAGCCAGTCATGAAGCTCCATCAGCTATTCTTTAATGTTTCTTATGCTCATCTCTCTTACCATACTTATAATCACCTTAGCACAGGGCTTTTTCACACCTCATACCTAAACTCTTACAACAGACCCTAAACTACTTTCTCTATTTTAGTATCTCCTCCACCAAATCAATCTTAACTGCTACTCCCTTCATCAGGCCACTCTCTTGATCAAAAAACATCAGTGGCTCTCCCCCGATGACAAAATAAAGTCCAAACTCCTGACCCTGGCACTTGAGGCCCTCCATCCAGATACAACCAATCTTTATACATTTATCTTCACCAGTCAAACTTCACTTATTGTTGCCTCCTAGCCTTTGCTATGCCTGTCTCTCCCTATTTTCCTCACTTTCCTTTCTTATTGTTAGGAAACCAACTGAGACTATTCCAGGTAACTATGATCTACCCCTCTTCTAAACACCTCTAATAAGATCTGTGAGAAATTACTTTTTATATCACTCATTCAACACTTAATGGATATTACCTCACATAATCTTTTAAAAATGTATAATATCATTATATTTTCTAAGTAACCCCAACCGCATTACAAACTTCTCAAGGGTAAGAACAAAATCCTAGCTTTCTCTGCATTCCCACAATACCTAGAACAATGTTTTGTGAAAAGAAACACTCAGTAAATACTTCCCAATTATTTAAATATTATTGAATTAGTAGGCAGAAATAAATTTAGGGTATTATCTTCAACCAGAAAAAAGTAGCCATGAAAAAGGACTTAAACTGGTTTCTGGGGGTGTCTCCTCTTTGCACACACTCTGGACAATAAATTCATCTCATATTTTAAAAGTTCTGCATATTCCCTGGCAAAGAAAGCCTCCCAAAATAATCAATTTATGTTGTCAGAAACATAAAAAAAGATGGATAAATGAATGAACCAATGGACAGATGATGGATGGATGGATGGATGGATGGATGGATGGATGGATGGATGGATGGATGTTGAAGAGATGGTTGAAAAGATACACAGATAATTTTTACTAGATGCTTAGAAAGTACCAGGCAGGCACTGTGCTAAGCACTGCTACATGTATTATTTCATTTAGTTCTCAGAGCAACTCTAGAAGTTAAATAATGACATTATCCCTGTTTACTGATAAGAAAGCCAAGGCACAAAACTGTTTACTAAAACAATAAAAAATGAAAACTTGCTTAAGGTCATACCTAGTAAATACAGAGAGCAAAATTTCAACTCAGGTTGGTCTAATGCCAGGGCAGATGCTATTAGAATTAAAAGTGTCTGAAATCTAAATTAAATAAATTATTAACTATTTTCAATTATTATCTGAATTATTCTTTACTAATTTATACCATTCCTGTAGAATTTTATTTTGAATATTCTGGTTAGATATTCTAAATACTCATTTAATCAGAGCTTAGTAAAAGGATTTGCTATCTTTTTCTTTTCTGTGTACTTCTAGAGTTTGAGATATGTAATTACTAGTTAACAACTTTAAAAAAGAGAGAGAAACACAGAGCAGGTAATTCTCTAACCAATCCATTTAACTCTCATTCTGGGCAATTTGACAACAAAATTGGTTGAGGAAGTAGTTAAAGCTACTGACACACAAGGCTGAGAGG